>NC_081519.1:3134868-3367368 GCF_030273125.1 Centropristis striata | reverse complement strand
ATGGGGTTCGTGTCTCATGTGAAATCAAAAGTAAACATTCTAAAGGCCTATATATGGTTTATAAATGGTGATTAAACATTAATAAACTATCTGTTTACCCTTTATAAACGATGGTTATTGTAAAGTGTTAGCCAAACAACATGTGCTTTTGTTCACATGCAGAGGAATGTGAGCATCATCCAACCTAACTTCAAATAAACTTGAAGCAAACTTACAACCAGTCTTGATTTACTACTAAGTAAACAAAGAAAATATAAAATGAAACATTCATTTAATTCATTTCCACTTGTTTAAAGTAATAACATCTTGTGCTAGAGTTATAGATGAAAAGGAAGCATTCCAGGTTTATATTAGCTGCAGTGATGGAAACAAAATGACGAATAAAATGTAATTTGTGAACCTGAAACAAAAACCCCCGAGGGGGATTTTCACAATCTTAGCACAGCACAAAATAGAGGCAACAAACAAACAAACCAGCCAAACCTTCTGAGTTCAAAGCTGTAACAAATGTGTGGAGAAAAACTTTCAGGAGGCTGCTTCATCAGACAAACAGCCTCATTAGTATTCACAGTAAGACGCTGCAGACAGCGCTGTGTGCAGCACTTTAGACAAGGCTGGTTTCTTATTAATTAAAAAAATAGATATTCACTCACCTGTGACCTATTGAAAGGTGGGAAATGTATCAAATTAGTTTGCCAGCTTAGTCGAATTAGTCATATTAACCCTCTGGAGTCCACAAAAGCACCAGAGATGTCTCATTCCATGTCTCATTTAGCGCATCAACTCTTTTTCAGCAAAGGTTAAAACCACCTCGACCAAGTCTAACATGGTTTTACTGAAGTTTTTGCAAAGATTTTTATTTTTATATTGCAGTGTGCATTCAGCATTTCGATGCATTTCTAATGCAATCTTTTGTGTTCAATGTTTTTTGTGTGTTTTTGTGTGTTTTTTGTAATTTTTTTGTCATTTTTGGTGCATTGTTGGATTTTTATGTGTTTTTTTGGCATTTTTGTGTGTTTAATTCTCATTTCAATGCATTTTTAATGCAATCTTTTGTGTTCAATGTTTTTTGTGTGTTTTTATGTGTTTTTTGTAATTTTTTTGTAATTTTTTGTGCATTGTTGCATTTTTATGTGTGTTTTTTTGTCATTTTTGTGTGTTTAATTGTCATTTCAATGCATTACAGTGCATTTTTATTGCAATCTTTTGTGTTCAATATTTTTTGTGTGTTTTTATGTGTTTTTTGTAGTTTTTTTGTAATTTTTTGTGCATTGTTGCATTTTTATGTGTGTTTTTTTGTCATTTTTGTGTGTTTAATTGTCATTTCAAGGCATTTCAATGCATTTTTAATGCAATCTTTTGTGTTCAATGTTTTTTGTGTGTTTTTTGTAATTTTTTAGTGTTTTTTTGTAATTTTTTGTGCATTGTTGCATTTTTATGTGTTTTTTTCTGTCATTTTTGTGTGTTTAATTGTCATTTCAATGCATTTTTAATGCAATCTTTTGTGTTCAATGTTTTTTGTGTGTTTTTATGTGTTTTTTGTAGTTTTTTGTATTTTTTTGTGCATTGTTGCATTTTTATGTTTTTTTGTCATTTTTGTGTGTTTAATTGTCATTTCAATGCATTTCAATGCATTTTCAATGCAATCTTTTGTGTTCAATGGTTTTTGTGTGTTTTTATGTGTTTTTTGTATTTTTTTTGCAATTTTTTGTGCATTGTTGCATTTTTTTGTGTGTTTTTTTTGTCATTTTTGTGTGTTTAATTGTCATTTTTATGTGTTTTTTTATAATTATTTGTGTGTTTGTGTGTTTTTATGTATTTTTGGTAATTTTATTGTGTTTTTTATGGGTTTCTTTGTGTGTTTTTTGTATTTTCTGTGTGTGTTTTTAGTGTGTTTTTGTGTTCAAAATGTTCATCCATTAAGTCAATATGAAAAAATAATAACCAGGTCATATAGGTGAGGTTGTACTGTAAACAATGATACCAACATGGCATGGTGAACACTTTTTAAGTGGTTTATACAGGCAGAATGAAAAAAAGGAGTCCAAAACCAACAGAATAGCCCCAGACTCCAAAGGGTTAAAATACATTCATCAACATTTGCCCTTGACATTCTTGAGGGAGTGAAAAAATATGTCACCAAGTGTGCGCGCTCACTTCACTGCAACATTATCTGTTTCCTGCCAACACATTTTTCTTGCAGGGGTAATAAATTTGACCTTTGACCTCCGACCTGAGCAGCACCCCGCCGTCTGCCCGTTACTCCGCTGACTGACGGACCGTTGTGGCCCGCTGCGCGCGCTCTGCACACTTTGTTTCATACCTGATGGAGCAGAGACAGCCGCCATCAATCAAACTCTCAACAAACGTAAATATGAATCAGACACTCTCCACCGTGGAATCAATTACAGGCAAACAGAGGTTATTTACATGTAGAATATGCTGCTGCTTGAAAACTGACATCCACACTGGCAGGAACCTTTTTATTATACCACTTGAACTCATGATTCATTCTTTTTCTTTTTACTATACTAGTGCCAACCTGGTCTCACAGGAATCTGTGAAATAGCCACGGATTCGCTTAACTCAAAATCCGTGGAATAGCCACGGAATCACTCAAATTTCCGTGAAACTGACACGGATTTGGCTACAATGCAAGTTAATGACAGTCATATCCCGTGGCTATTCCAACATACAAAGTGATTATGTACATTCACTGAGTGAATATTTAGAAAATAAAACATATATTTCTGGCTAGAAATGTGATCAAAATCCATTTTTATGCAGAAACGAAGTCAAAATATTGATTTTTTTTCACTAAAAATGAGAGAACTGTCCGCCATGTTTTTTGTTCTGACCGCCGGGACCTTGAAAGTCACGTGACTTGGAACAAACCAATAGGAACAAATATCCATGGAATAGCCACAGGATATGACTGTCTTTAACTTGCATTGTAGCGAAATCCCTGTCAGTTTCACGGAAATTTGAGTGATTCCGTGGCTATTCCACGGATTTTGAGTTAAGCGAATCCGTGGCTATTTCACGGATTCCTGTGAGACCAGGTTCACTAGTGCACTGCCTGTAGGAAGTATGCATTCATATTGCGTTTCAAATTAAAATTTGGCCAAACAAATCCACGCAGCAATAGTGTTGGCTAATGCCTCTTGCTAGTGTATCCTTAAATAACACAGAAACGCTATCTTTCAGTCCGTATTATATATATATTTATATATATAGCTGTCAGTTAATAAAGTTTTGTTTTTACTGTTTTCAATGGATCAAACTGATGCAGAAGAAAGGGCTTAAATCTTAGCTTAGCATGCTAATCGTGAGTTAGCACATTACGCAGTATGCTGCACAAAAAGGACATTAACATGAACCCAATTAGCTGATATACTATATTACATGTAAATATCTCATATCAGATGATTATGGACATTACGCTAAGCAACATGAATGTCATCCCTGAATTACATAGTGATGCAACATAAGAAGTGAATAAAGCTAAATCTCCGCTTAGCATGCTAATCGCGCTAAAACAATGTCTGCAACGCCATAAAACACTTACTTTTCATAAGGTACCACACCATCCAGCACATACACATTGAACATTGATATTCGCTGGAAACTATTAGAATATTATTAGAAAATCGAACCTTGTAGCCACTTTAAAACTCCTAAAGATACACTGTAAAAAAAAATGTGTTTAATTTACGGTAAAATACCGGCAGCTGTGGTTGCCAGAACATCACCGTAAAAAATACAGTGAGCGTATGTAAATGTAAATATCAGCAAAAACTGTAACTTATACAGAATAGTCCCATTACTTTTAGGATAATTGTGTCATCATGGTATTTCTCCATTAACTTTACATGAAAATTTTATATTTTTACAGCAAAACTGTGTGTTTTCTACAATTCATGGCGGTAGAATTTAAAGTTTTATACTATTCTTTGATTTACAGTAATTAAAAGTATCTACTACGGTGATGTACAATGTTTAATTTTATGACCTTTTTCTGATGCAATTTGACAGTGTTTTACTGTAATTTCTACAAACATTTTTTACAGTGTAGGTAGGCTAAATAGATGAATTATATCATAAAAATACTGAAACTTCTGCACATTCACAAATGTGCAGGTCGAGAAATAAGCGTAGACTATTTATAAAGATGAATATTATCAGTATGCACCTTTCTGTTATGAATGGGGATAAAATAAATGTAAAAAAATAACACGTAAGCAGTTAACTACAATGAAGAAAAGCAGGGGCATTAACTGCAGTTTGTCTACTCATCAGATTTCTAATAAACAAATGAAAAAACTGCAGAGAGACTGCAGAGCATCAGACAGGTGACACGTTTATAAAAAGGAGGTTTTGCACGGCTAACTCCATCAGCTCACAAAGGCACACTCAGCAGAAACCAGCAACAAGGTTTAATTCAAGCTGAAAATGACACTGTTCCAAAAGCATAAGGGGATCAACAACAACAACAACAACATCATCTGTGTTAAGCCTAATTTTAGACGTGGAATCGTTCCAGCGCTGGATCCATCAGCGCTAACACAACAACCTGGAAATTACACAAACAAACAAACAGTCGTGCTGCATGAAAAGAGCAAAGAGAGCTTGTTCTCATTTTCTTTTCTCTTATGAAACACACCTGTTTGCATCCAATTTTGGATTTCTTTCATGCAACCACTTTTTAAGCCAGTTTTGCATTTGTGCACATAATTGTTGATAATCTGTTATTGTAGCCAGAAAATTAGACTGAAAATCCATTTTATTACTCATTCAGGTATAACCGGACATTATTTTCATATTCACCAATTTCTGATCAGAGTTTTTATTTTGAGCTGTGCTGTACCGGTGGTGGATGTAGAGTTAAGAGTTGATATTTATGTAAATCATCATACAGATGTTTTAATCACACATTGTAAACACGTTTAACCCTGTGGATTCTCCAAAAGCTCCAAATAATCCAGACTTGTTGCCTCCATCAGACTAGAAAACAAAGCAGCGTGGAGCCCTACTGTAAATTTACCTCTAAAGTTCTGGCTGTAAACTCCATGAGGCCAGTTTCAGTTTGATGATGATATACCAAGTAAAACTGGAGACAAGCTCAAATAGATTTAGTATCAAATGATAGAACTGGATGGAACCATCCGAAATGTTTTACTAAAAAAAGACACTTAAAGACAGAAAATGACCAAAAAAAGACACAAAACGACCAAAAATGACACAAAACGACTAAAAAGAGACATAAAAAGACTAAAAAATACAAAACGACTAAAAAAAGACACAAAACGACAAAAAGAAGACACAAAATTACCAAAAAAAGACACAAAATGACTAAAAAGAGACAGAAAAAGACTAAAATAAGACACAAAATGACCAAAAAAAAACACAAAAAGACAAAAAAGACACAAAACGACTAAAAAAGACGCAAAACGACTAAAAAAAGACAGAAAACGACCAAATAAAGACACAAAACGACTAAAAAGGGACACAAAACGACTAAAAAAAGACACAAAACGACCAAAAAAAGACACAAAACGACTAAAAAGAGACACAAAACAACTTAAAAAAAGACACAAAAAGACTAAAAAAGACACAAAACGACTTAAAAGAGACACAAAAAGACACAATACGACCAAAAAAAGACACAAAGTGACCAAAAAAAGACACAAAACGACTGAAAAAGACACAAAATGACGGAAACAAGACACAAATGACTAAATCTTTGCAAACGTCTTGCTTTAAAGTTAAAGGCTGGTCACACCAAACATTGATTTGATTTAGACTTTTCTTCTGTTCACTCACTTTGCATTTTGTTAATTGATAAAAAATAAACTATTAACATTTCTGGTTTTGAAATTATTCTTATTTTGCAGCATTTTTTCAGACATATAGTACCATGCAAAAGACTTTTGCATGGTACTATATGTCACCATAAGGTTTGGAGGACATGTTGCCTATTTTACAATAGTTTTGTTGTGTTCTTTGTAGAAGTAATTAGAAGTGACACTTTTGTGTTTGGTTAAAGTTAAAATTTAAACGATTAAAACTTGAGAGAAGGAGAGAGTAAATAATGAAAAAGCAGCCGACTGAGAAAAGTTGTGGAGAACAGAAACGTAAGACAACAGAATGATGGATTGAATGACGGAAAGTTGAGCTTTTTCAATTTCAAAGTCCTTTTCCAATGAGTTTCTGTGAGATGCAGCAGTGGCCATGAAAGCTCCTCTCCCTAATTCAGTTTTGGGCCCCGGGGACAGAAACAGTAAAAACAATTCCTTTGACTGTAGAAAGCAATTTCCCCTATTTTTTTCCCTCGAAAAATAAAAGCACAGAATATGTAGCATACATCAAAATTACTTTAACCGCACTGAAGGTTTTTAATAAAGTCTTGTTGGTGTTTCCTCGTAGTTACTGGACTGTTCCATGTAACCTTGAGGAGAGCACAGCTGCTGGGTTTATGGAACAACTTTAACATTTTTCTCTTCCCTCTTCCTCAGAAAGAAATGAGAAATGTTTCATTGGTGCATGTATGGATACGGTTACATTACACACTGCATTACTCGCTTTGTCCCAGTCTGTCATGGCTGCATTTACAAGAAAACAGATTAAAGCAGAACCATAAAATGAGGCGCAAATGAGGCACTTAAAGAAAATAATTGGTTCTGATTGGCTGACAGGTATCTCTTAACCCTTCTCTAAAAGCTCCAAATAATCCAGACTTGTTGCCTCCATCAGACTAGAAAACAAAGCAGCGTGGAGCCCTACTGTAAATTTACCTCTAAAGTTCTGGCTGTAAACTCCATGAGGCCAGTTTCAGTTTGATGATGATATACCAAGTAAAACTGGAGACAAGCTCAAATAGATTTAGTATCAAATGATAGAACTGGATGGAACCCTCTTATATGGTAGATTTGACACCTTTGTTCACATTTGCAACATTTACAATTCTTTATTGAGCATGATAGTGTTTTGAAAGTAAAAAAAAAAGATTCAAAATCACATTTTATGTTGGACTAAAGGACTAAAAAAGATGCTAAATCACCCAAAAAAAGACACAAAATGACTAAAAAAAGACACAAAATGACTAAAAAAGGACACAAAATGACTAAAAAAAGACACAAAATGACTAAAAAGAGACACAAAATGACTAAAAAGACACAAAATGACTAAAAAAGGACACAAAAGGACCAAAAAAAGACACAAAGTGACTAAAAAAGACACAAAAAGACAAAAAAATGACTAAAAAAAGGACACAAAATGACTAAAAAAAGGACACAAAATGACACAAAATTACCAAAAAAGACACAAAAATGGACCCAAAAAAAGACATAAAATTACCAAAAAAGACACAAAATGAAAAGACAGAATGACCAAAAAAAACACAGAAGACACAAAATGACAAAAAAAGACACAAAGTTACTAAAAAAGACACAACAACAGACACAAAATGACCAAAAAACACACAAAAAGACTTCTCTCATTTTGACCTTTTTTCATGATTTCGACTGTTTTTGTCATTTTGACAATTCCTTGTGACTTCAACTTTTTTCTCATTATTTTGACGATTTTCTCATTATTTTGACTTTAGCTAAAAGGGTAAATATGGTTTGATATGAGCTGCTGTACAAACTGCACATGTGGTGGTATTTTGGTGGAGGACAGTCTCAAACTATGATACAGTGCATTATCAGAACTGTGGCTATGCTACTTGAGTGCTATCAGTGATCACAGAATCACCAAAGAAGCCATAATTGCAATGAGCAACTCAATCCCCTTATCTCCTGAGGAAATTCCTCATGGTTTATAAAATGATTAAGTGATTTGCCCTTTCCCAGAAAATATCACACCGTTATAAATCAGTAGCATAGCTCTGAAAGACTCATTTTTATTGATATAGTTGCAATCATTATAAATAAATGGACCTTTTCTGTTGATAACTTTCTTAGAAATCTATATTCATTCCATGTGGTGACAGACTTGTTCTTGTGCCTGTCAGTTTAGGACTTTGTGAGTAATGTTGTAAGGATTTGTCTGTAGAAGCTGCCCTTTAAGAATTCAGGGGATTTACAGTCTCTGCATCCATATTAAGGTTGAGGAGTGGTGCATGTTTTTGCCTATATTATGGTCAATCTGATCAAATTAACCCTTTGATGAACAACATATTGACACCTCTTCTAATGCACAACATGGATCAAAAATGGCCCGCATTCATTCCCCATGTTATTTAATGCTGCTGTGTGTTTCTGTGCTCTATCTTTTGATATCAACTTATTTTATGATTCAATATTCCAAGTATTCTTAAAATATCTGTTTTTTTACAACTGATCATTATTTCCATTTTGCTTCTAATACATCATGAAGAAAAAAAGGTTTTTCTATTGTTACATAGCTAACTACTTGGCTAAGTAGCTTGCTAAGCTAGCTACTTAGCCAAGAAGTTAGCTAAGTATTTAGCTTAGCAAGCTACTTAGCTAAATACTTAGCCAAGAACTTAGCTAAGTAGTTAGTTTAGCAAGCTACTTAGCTAAATGCTTAGCCAAGAACTTAGCTAAGTATTTAGCCTAGCAAGCTACTTAGCTAAATACTTACCCGAGAAGTTAGCTTAGTAGTTAGCTTAGCAAGCTACTTAGCCAAGAAGTTAGCTAAGTAGTTAGTTTAGCAAGCTACTTAGCTAAATACTTAGCCAAGAACTTAGCTCAGTATTTAGCCTAGCAAGTTACTTAGCTTAATACTTAGCCAAGAACTTAGCTAAGTAGTTAGTTTAGCAAGCTACTTAGCTAAATACTTAGCCAAGAACTTAGCTAAGTAGTTAGTTTAGCAAGCTACATAGCTAAATACTTAGCCAAGAACTTAGCTAAGTATTTAGCCTAGCAAGTTACTTAGCTTAATACTTAGCCAAGAACTAAGCTACATATTTAGCCTAGCAAGCTACTTAGCTAAATACTTAGCCAAGACGTTAGCTTAGTTGTTAGCTTAACAAGCTACTTAGCTAAAAAAATCGGATATGGGTCATTTTTGACCCATGTTGTGCATTAGAAGAGTAGTGACACAAAAAGGGATTTTATTCAAAAACAATAAAGGGAAACATAAAAATTAGGATGTATGATTATCAAAAACAAATTAATTGAGGAAAACCTGGATGACTGAATGATGAAAATAATTTATTGCAAAGATATAGAGCATAAAAACTCTATTGGGTCACTTTAGACCCATGTTGTGCATCAAAGGGTTAACTAATATTGTTGGCTTGTTGCTTGGGTGACAAACTACACTGCAAAAAAAGAAAAGTTGGGTGAACTCAAAATTTTAAGGCAACAAACTTTGATAAAACTTTAAATTTGACAATTAAACTAAATATTTTAAGATTTGTTTTTGAGTTTGCTCAACTCTGAATTTCTCTGGCACGATTATAACGCCGCTATGAATGTCAGCTAATGTTGTGACCACAATTTTGAGTTAGCATTGATACGCTAATGGCTACTCTTGAAGCTGTAACAAGCAGCACCGCTAGCATCAGTTAGCCGCTAGCATCAGTTAGCCGCTAGCTTTCGCTAATGACCAAATTTCACAACAAAGAAATAAGAGTTATCAGAACTATTGTCCCTTGTTGTGAACCCCAACTTAAAGATATAAGTAACAACAACTCACCAACTTGTTTTTGAGCAGACAACTGGCTTCCTTTGTTGTGCTAACTTACATTATTGCCCTAAATGTCAGTAATTTATATTTCCAAGTTTTACCAAATTAAATCACTGATTTAGGCCAAAAAATACAAGTTGGCTTTTTTGCAGTGTAGCAGTATGACTAATACAAATCAAACCAAATGCATTTTGTAACCACTATGTAGTGGCATATAATTTCTGAAAAGGCACACAATGTTAGGGTTTAGTTTTCAGTGCAATAACATGGGAATGTGCTCTGTTCACTGTTGAAGAGCGTCCAAATGCCGGTCCCGGCGGTGTGTTTCTGCTGGCTGCTGTTTGCTTCAACAGTCTCCAGGCTCCGTCTCTATCACTGACAGTGACTGAGTGGCTGCTCTCTGCTCCGGCCTCTGATGGAGCACACTGCCTGCTTTTGTGAATGAAACTGTGTGTATATGTGTGTGTGAGTGTGTATGTATCTGTGTGTGTGTGTGTGTGTGTTTGGGAGCTAAAGGCAGGATATGGAGAGAAGTGGTGTGAGGAAATGGAGAGGAACGGATGGAGAGAGCGAGAAAAAATAACTTATTGGTTTTGTCAACAGTTTTCACTTAAATTGAAAGCTGTGATAACTGGAGTGTGTGTGACATGGTCCCATGATACATTTGTGTTTGTGTGAAAGAGAGACAGACACATACAGGGATGAAATTGCACATACAAAACACACAGAGACGTGGAGAAAATATATTTTTGTCATGATTCACTGCTCTTCTTGCCACCTCCCTGGTTTTCTAGTTTGCTACCATGAAACTGTGTATTTTAGTGTGTAATTCACAATTTTATTTTTCTGCTGTCATCATTACTAACCATGAAATGTATAAATCACTGATGTGTGACACAGCAAGTCACACAAGTCTCAGGTTTCTTTTTAAAAGTACCATAAACAGCTATATAGTAGTGATGTGCCAAAGAAGCCTCATGAACCATTTGCTCTATTTTCTGAGTCCAATAGATGGCTCAATTATTCATATCTACTCAAGTTTTTTTTGTGAAACAAGACAACACCATCTATGGGGCTCAGAAAATATAGAAACATTACTACTATAAGTTTTTTTAAGCTTTCCTTATTGTGCTTTCTATTCAACAAAGGGTCAAATAGTCGAACAAATGAGGGACTTTTACCAGGAAGGCGCGGTTGGTGTCCCAAACAAAAACTAAACAATTTTAACATACCTTATGTATTTTTTGTAACTTCTGTGGCTCACTTCACCCTCATAACTACTTCACTTCTGGCATTTGCATACATTTATTTACTGTTTTAACTGACTATTATAACACCTAACCAGGAAGTTTTTTGCCCTTAACCTAGCTCAGTGGTTTTGTAGCTTAAATTCACAGAAACTGCAACTGTAACTTAAGTAACTTACTTAACTTAAGTAACATAAGTAACTTATGTATGTTATGTAACTTAAGTAACTTCTGTAACTTACGTATCTTACGGAACTTAAGTAACTTACGTATCTTACGTAACTTCTGTAACTTACGTAACTTATGTATCTTACGTAACTTAAGTAACTTACGTATCTTACGGAACTTAAGTAACTTAAGTAACTTACGTAACTTACGTAACTTAAGTAACTTCTGTAACTTATGGAACTTCTGTAACTTACGTATCTTACGGAACTTATGTAACTTCTGTAACTTAAGTAACTTACGTAACTTAAGTAACTTCTGTAACTTATGTAATTTACGGAACTTCTGTAACTTACGTATCTTACGGAACTTCTGTAACTTCTGTAACTTAAGTAACTTACGGAACTTAAGTAACTTACGTATCTCACATAACTTAAGTAACTTCTGTAACTTACGTATCTTACGGAACTAACGGAACTTAAGGAACTTCTGTAACTTACGTAACTTACGTATCTTACGGAACTTCTGTAACTTACTGAACTTAAGTAACTTACGTATCTTACGTAACTTCTGTAACTTCTGTAACTTACGTATCGTACGTAACTTAAGTAACTTACGTAACTTCAGTAACTTACGTAACTTCAGTAACTTACGTATCTTACGTATCTTGCGGAACTTAAGTAACTTACATGTCTTGCGTAACTTCTGTACCTTACGTAGCTTCTGTAACTTACGTATCTTACGTATCTTGCGGAACTTAAGTAACTTACATATCTTGCGTAACTTCTGTACCTTACGTAGCTTCTGTAACTTACGTATCTTACGGAACTCAAGTAAATTCTGTAACTTCTGTTTTTTGTTTTTTGCTCTAAACCTAGCTCAGTGGTTTTGTAGCCTAAATTCACAGAAACTGCAGCTTTTTTACAACTGCAAATCGTACATGTGTGTATAATAACGTGTACTATTTTTAGTTGGAGATCTCATTGACTAATCACTTGTACACTTTCTTTTTTTTTTCCCATGGGAAAAAAATTGTATATGGGTATCAAAAAGGTCAATGACTTAATTAAGCCTGCTGATGAATTAATTTTCTCATCACAGTGCTGAATTGACTTGCATCCACCTCAACACTACCTGGAATGTGTTTTCCTTCCATAGTTTTATTGAGAAAACAGAAACTGTTTATAAATAACTTATTTTTTGACATTACCCACTTTGAAACAGCTCAAGAATAAATTTTATGAGCCGATTACTACCGATAATGACGTGTACTATTTTTAGTTTGAGATCTCGTTGACTAATCACCTGTACACTTTCTTTTTTTCTTCCCATGGTAAAAAATAGATGCATTATGGAACAGTATATGGGTATGAATATGTGTATTGTGTGCAAAGCTCCATTAGGACATCACTTCCTGTTCACTTTACCAATTAGACTCTTCATATTATCTATTCATATTACTTATGTCAATGGTCATGCATGTTTCCATTATCTGACTGAAAGCACATACATATTCCCATCTTCCATCCCAAGTACCTGAAATAATGACACAGGCTAATGGAGCGGAAAGCTTCCTGTGCATTAAGAGCTTCTCTCAGGTTAATGAGGTTTAAACGTGCGTGTGTGTGTGTGTGTGTGAGAGAGAGATAGTTCTTGTACTTCATACATAGTGAGGACCACAACACGTTTTTAACCAACAGAGTGAGGACATTTTTGTGAAGTGAGGACTTTTTGGTCCTCACTTCTTTAAAGGCTTTTTTGAGAGTTCAGACTTTGTTCTAGGTTACAATTAGGTTTATGTTAGGGTTAGGGTTGGGCATTTAGTTGTGATGGTGAAGGTTAGGTTAAGGGTTAGGGCATGGGTCTCAAACTCGCGGCCCGCAGGCCAACTGCGGCCCTCGTGACGATATTTTGCGGCCCCCACCTTGATATGAAAGTTTAATGTGAGTTTTATATGAATGGCACTTTACCGTGTTGTGTGTGGAAGGTCCCTTTAATTACTTATATTGGTAATTTTGGGTCTTTTTTAGTAATTTTGTGTCTTTTTTCGTAATTTTGTCTCTTTTTTTTTATAAGTTTGTGTCTTTTTTTGGTAATTTTGTGTCTTTTTAAAATAATTTTGTGTCTTTTTAAAATGTTGTGTCTTATTTTAGTAATTTTGTTTACTTTTTTGGTCATTTTGTTTCTTTTTTAAATAATATTGTGTCTTTTTTGTAATTTTGTGTCTTTTTTAAATAATTTTGTGTCTTTTTTAAATAATTTTTTGTGTCTTTTTTTTTAATTTTGAGGGGTTTTTTTTGTAATTTTGTTTACTTTTTTGGTCATTTTGTGTCTTTTTTGAAAAATTTTGTGTCTTTTTTTCGGTAATTCTGTGTATTTTTTGTCTTTTTTGTCATTCTGTGTCTTCTTTAAGTAATTTAGTTTTTTCCTGTAATTTTGTGTCTTTTTTTGGTCATTTTGATAGTGCCTCCAGGTAATTTGAGTTTGAGACCCCTTGGTTAGGCTAAGGGGCTGGGAATTCACTCTTCACAAAGATAGAAGTACAAGAATGTGTCTGTATGTGTTTGTGTGTGTAGGGAGAGTACCAGTCTAAATCCATCCTCAGGGTTATAATAGGAAGATATTAAGATAAGAACAGCCCATTGTTTTATCAGTAAGCATTATGTTATTCATGCATGCTGCTGCTGCTTTAAGCTGCAGCAGAAAGGCTCTGAGGGAGAAATAGAATCAGTGAAACATGCCTCGCTGCCCATCAGATCATGTCTGCAGATCCTTTTTGATGTTGCTCAGCCTTGTACTGCACAAGGTGAGAGCTGCGATGGTCAGATACTGTATATATATACACATCAGGTCTGACTCTGTTCGCCTCCAGCTCTTCATTTTAGAATCGGGCCACATTTCTGTTGGATCCGTCTGACATTTGGAGTCACATTGCCTGATTAATTGCCTTATTGATTGAACGATCTGGCCGTCAGAGAAACGGTTGGATTTCTGGCATTTCAGACATTTCAGTCGGTTGTTGTGCAGCAGATCCACAGTCAGATTTCACTCACGGCCACTGTGGAAATATTGGTTATGAAATGGAGTGACCTTGCTTCAATATTAATGTGTTAACCCTTGGTGTGGTGTTCATGTTTTTGTTACTCAGCCAATGTCTGTGGGTCTGGTGGACAGAGTACTTATTTTTATATTTATTTTGGTTGAAACTGGAGTCTTGACTGGTGTGATATAAAACTGAACTGCCTGCAGCTCCATAACTGCACAAAGTAATGCTTATTAGGGCCTCGGGGCAATCGCACCGAGCACTGGTCCCATACAGCAATAGCTGTAGGGACCAGTGCTGCACTACTGTTATACTGTGGATTTCTTCTTCTTCTTCTCTTCCAAACACAATTTCGTCCCGCTACTAGTCCTACAACTTGAAGAGTTGCAGGACAAATTATATATCAAAACGTGCGCTTTGATCGGGATCGGTGTGCTATTCCTTTTCTCTACAGAATACGAATTTTTCACGACTTAAGTCGCGAAAAACTGCCCAAAATTTTGCATTGAAATGAATGGGACGGCCGAAAAAAAATGAGCAAAAAAGGACAATAATTGGAGATTTTTTATTAACGTCTACTTCCCCAGCAAAATTTTTTCCATTAGTGACTCCATTTAAACTTTAAACAGTAGACACAAGTCTTGTGTATCGGTGTATTAATCCATGTTTTGATAGGTCATATAGTTTTTTATCAATCCCTGTTCAATGACCATGATCATTTTTGGAGAAATTCTGAGATTATAATGGGTGTGTATTGCACGGAATCATCGCCAGAGTGTAGAGGGAGAGAAAAAATTGTCAAAAAGTAAATTTGAAAACTGCGCTCCAGGCAGCAAATTCCACTCTACAGAAATAATTTATACATAGAAACATAGGAACATTTCTCTCCTCACTCACAATCCTCTGGTAAAGCTGTCAGAGTTATAGTTTGGGCGTAGGAGGCCCAGATACGCTACCAACACGCATCAACAGCCTCATTGGCTCTCATATTAAAAACTCAGGAAGATTTCTGAAAAAAGGGAAATGTAACGGTTTTTTTTAGATCGCTCTAACAAAGCAATTTTTTCATTTTTCTTAAAAAAAAAACATATGTAGACGTTCAGGAAGAACTCAGGACGCTCAAAGTGAAGTCAGATCAATGATAGGTATTATGGTTTTGCCAAAAAGGCTTTCTGTTCGAGGCCAGAAATTTCAGTCTGTCCACCTCTGCTGTCACTGAGCCGGAACAGGTGGCAGTTAATTCTGTTGATTGCTTTGATCTGATTGCCTTTGATCTTTGATGTGATTACAGTTACAGATACACACACACACACACACACACACACACATTTTGAGGTTAAAGGGCATAGTTTGAAATCTCTGAAGAATCTCATCATAGTGTACACACACCGGCAGTAGCCCCCGTGGCCCTTTCAGAATTTCCCCGGAGGAAATTTTCTAGTTCTTTGTCTGTTGTTGTCTTTTTTAGTTATTTTGTGTTTTTTTTGTCATTTTGTGTCTATTTTTGGTCTGCTTTGTTTTTTCATCTGGATGCGATGAAGAAGTGCTTTTGCAGGGTTAATATTGTTGAGGAGGTGATTTTCTGGCTTCAATAAACAAACACCAAGTGTTCCAGTCACTTGATCTTTATAATGAGCATACATTTTTAAAGTTCTGACCAGCAAATACAACATTCTCCCTGCAGGGCTTCAGCAGCTCTTGAAAGTCTCAACAGCCAAGTTTCTTTTGCGACCATACCATATTTTAAACCTCATTATCGGCCAAATGTCGACTGCTGGATTGTTTTCTGCTGCTCTGTTAATTTCACTGAATTTCAGCCAAGGTCCATCCTCTCAGACATGACATGAATTCACTCTCTGCATCCTCCTCCTCCTCCTCCTCCTCCTCCTCCTCCTCCTCCTCCCTCTTCTGATTTGCTCCATTTTCTTTTTTTCCCTCAGGATGACTGTGCGCTGAGAGTAAATGTAATGATAATTGCATCAAATAACAACATCACAATGACCTGACATGAATATCTGTGATGGGTGCTGAAGAAGTAAGGTTTTTGCGTCATCACAGCCTCACTGCAGACTGCACACACACATTCTTGTACTTCTATCTTTGTGAGGACCCTCATTGGAACAGTGAATTCCCTTGCAAGGTTATAATAGTTTTGGATTTTTCATTAGTTTTAGTTTTAATTTCGTTGTGAATTTTTGTTTTCAATTTCAGTTAGTTTCAATGAGTTTTTAGAGTGAGTTTGCTAGTTTTAGTTTATTATTTATTTTATTGAAATGCTTTAGTTGTAGTTTAGTTTTTATTAGTTGTAGTGTTTTGTAATGGGGTATTTGTTGGGTGGGAGATTAAAAGAGGTCACAGTAAATTTTGCCTTTATTTCCTTTGTCTTATCCATCTTCATTATGTATGAAAAAAGTTGACAAAGACGAAAACGAAGGACATTTTCACTATAATTTTAGTTAGTTTTGTAACCACACAATACAGTTTCAGTTAATTATCATTATCATGTAACCTTTAACCCTTAAAACAAAGTCTGAAATCTCAAAAAAGCCTTTAAAGAAGTGAGGACCGGCCGAAATGTCCTCACTTTGCAAAAATGTCCTCACTCTGTTGGTTAAAAACGTGTTGTGGTCCCCACAATGTAGGAAGTACAAGAACACACACACACACACACACACATTCTTGTACTTCTATCTTTGTGAGGACCCTCATTGGAACAGTGAATTCTCTTGCAAGGTTATAATAGTTTGGAATTTTTCATTAGTTTTAGTTTAAATTTTGTTGTGAATTTTTGTTTTCAAATTCAGTTAGTTTTATTGAGTTTTTAGAGTGAGTTTGCTAGTTTTAGTTTAGTATTTTTTTTAAAAAATGCTTGAGTTTTAGTTTAGTGTTTATTAGTTTTAGTGTTTTGTAATGGGGTATTTGTTGGGTGGGAGATTAAAAGAGGTCACAGTAAATTTTGCCTTATTTCCTTTGTCTGATCCATCTTCATTATGTGTGAAAAAAGTTGACAAAGACGAAAACGAAGGACATTTTCACTATAATTTTAGTTAGTTTTGTATCCACACAATACAGTTTCAGTTAATTATCATTATCATGTAACCTTTAACCCTTAAAACAAAGTCTGAAATCTCAAAAAAGCCTTTAAAGAAGTGAGGACCGGCCGAAATGTCCTCACTTTGCAAAAATGTCCTCACTCTGTTGGTTAAAAACGTGTTCTGGTCCTCACTATGTTGGAAGGACAAGAACCCACACACACACACACACACACACACACACACATACGTGTCTGCTACATGGCAAAGAAATACATGCAATCATTTCAGCATGCTGCTGTGTCTGTATCTCTCTTTAATCAGTGTAATCTAATGTCTCTGTGTTGCAGAATTACTCGCAATTTTGTGATTTTGTGTCCGTATTCACAGCAGCTGCGTGTGTGTTTATCTGCTTTAAGTAGCTCTGGTCCATTAGTGGAAGCTGCTGTAAACAGATGTGTGTTTGGGTCTCAGGTGGAGCCAGCAGTGGTTGGCAGGCTCTTCATCAAACCCCGGGGAGGCCAGAACCTTGTGTGGAGTGTGTATGTGTGTGTGAAAGAGGGAGAGAGAGTTTTGAATTTCAAGACCTCTTTATTTGTTTAACCCTTTCATGCATAGAGGTCACTACTAGTGTATGGCTGTTTAAAAGTGTTTTTTCTCTATATATGCCTGCAATGTTGGGCACTACTGCATATAGTCCACTCTAGTGCAGTAGTTCTCAACCTTTTTGAGTCGCGACGCCCAATTTAACATGCATGTTGTCCGCGACCCCCCGCTCACTGAACACAATCTCACACGCACAGTTCAGATCACCCAAAAAAGAAACAAAATGACCTAAAAAAGGAAACAAAATGACCAAAAAAAGACACAAATTGACCACAAAATGATCAAAAAAAGACATAAAATGACCAAAAAAGACACAAAATGACAAAAAAAGACACAAAATGACAAAAAAAAGACACAAAATGACAAAAAAAGACACAAAATGATAAAAAAAAAGACACAAAATGACAAAAAAAGACACAAAATGACAAAAAAAAGACACAAAATGACAAAAAAAGACACAAAATGACAAAAAAACCCACAAAATGACAAAAAAAAGACATTAAGTGACCAAAAAGATTAAAACACATGAACACTTTAACACAGTGGAGACAGAGCTGACTTCCAAAATGATTTGGCGACCCCCAGAAATCATCTTGCGACCCCAATTGGGGTCCCGACTCCAAGGTTGAGAATAGCTGCTCTAGTGGAAGCTATTGCATCGTCCCATACAACAAATCCCATTGGTTGGTCATTGCAATGGGAAAAAGTAGTCAGTGAAACCAAGATGGCCGACAGACAGGGAGAAATGCTGCGTTCGATTGCACTCGGAGCTCGGAAAGATCTCCGAGTGGGAAAAGTGCAGTAGAACGACCCTTGAACTCGGGATTCTGACTCGGAAATTCGGGTAGGATCCAAGCAGCCCGAGTAGGTTGGAAATATAAAAAGACGTCAAAGCAAAATGGCGCCACACATCGTGAGAGGTAAACAGTCATTTTATCTCCAACATTTAGTCTGTTATGTGTAGTTTAATTTAGCATTTGTGTCACTAAAAGTGTAGGATTACTCTGTAGTGGTATTTATACTCCCACTCTGTTAATTAAAGAGTTTGTGTGAGAGTAGTAGGGACGAAAAAACACAGTAAAAGTGTAAAAAATACTATAGTTTTTCCCATATTTAAACTACATTAGTCTATAAGGTGTAATACTGCACTTCTTTTTATTATATCCAGGAAATTGATAAGATTTAATTATATTTTTGTCTCTTAAGTATTTGCAGACCACAATTCCACCCAGAGAGGAAATATATTTACATCAAGTCACATCTAAGGTGACATATTATGTAAAGATTTTCCAAGTTTTGGTTTTATATTTGGAGGAAATGCGGATTAATCATCTGTCCACTCAGTTGTACATCATGCATCACTCGCTATATTTCAACTTCAATGCAATGTCAATTACTACCAATGTTGTTCTTGAAAATATAAATAATAAAACACATAAAACACATAAAACATGAAAAAGAAACCAAAAAAATAGACAAAAACACTAACAAAATTACAAAAAAACACATACAAACACACTCAAAACACACCAAAGACATCATAAAAATACAAAAAAACACACAAAAATGACAAAAAAACACATACAAACACACTAAAAACACAGCAAAAACATAATAAAAATACAAAAAACACACACAAATTACAAAAAACACACAAAAATTACAAAAAACACACAAAAAATACAAAAAACACACATAAAACACTTAAACATGAAAAACAAACCAAAAAAATACACAAAAACACACAAAAATACACAAAAACACACACAAACACACCCAAAACACACCAAAAACATAATAAAATACAAAAAAACACACAAAAATTACAAAAAACACACATAAAAACACAAAGATTGCATTACAAATGCTAAATGCACAGAGGTAAATTAGAAAAATCTCTGCAAAAAAAGTATAATCATGTTAATAAACTTCAAGGTGTTTTTACCTTTGCTAAAAAGGGTTGATGCATTAAATTATGGATTATATTAAAGTTTTCTGTTGCTGCAGCAGCAATCACACTCCACACAAATAATCTTCAATCACCCTTTAACTGACAGAGTGGAAAGAAAATGCTTTTGTTTTAAAATTAGACTTTCTTTTAACACTCAGTCAGGTGCACGCTGAGTCAGAAGATAATTTTAACACCTGAAGGTGTCGAGGAGAACAGGAGGGAGTATTTCTGTTCAGGGAATAACTGTGAAAATTGATTTCAGTCATTATTTCCCTTTTGCTGTGTATAAATAACTTATTTTTTTTGACAAAACCCACTTTGAAACAGCTCAAGAATGAATTTTATGAGCCAATTACGTAACAAAGGTTTCCATTTTCCTTAAAAGTTAGAAAACAGCAGAACAGGGAGAACATAATGGAGAGTTAGAATTATAAAAAAAAACTATAAACAGACAGGTGATTTTAGGAATTGCCTTCACTTACACTGCAAAAAGGAGGTCTAAAAACCAGATAAAAACCGTAAATCTGAGGGAAATGATCTTACTGCATGGACAGATAATTTACCTTGACAAGATTTATTAAATTAAGATTATTAAATCTAGAAATAAGCATGCTGAACGCTTAAAATAAGACATTAACTGTTAAAAGAAGATAAATTAAAGCTGCATGGTTTTTATTCATAATGATTTTGGTTATTATCAAGAATGTTTCCATGACCGTAGATGTAAAATTGACTAAAAAAGAGACAAATTGACCCAAGAAAAGACACAAATTGACCATAAAAGACAAAAAATGATCAAAAAAGACACAAAATTACCAAAAATATATGTAAAAATGGCCACTAAAAAGACACAATGATGAAATTAACTGTTAAAAGAAGATAAATTAAAGCTGCCAGCAGTGATGAACTGGCCCGAGCAGAGTGACTTATTTGTTTCTGACCAAGATGAAAAAAAAAATTGTGTTTTTTTTTGACTATGTCTTTTTTGGTCATTTTACATCTTTTTGGGTTTTTTTGTGTCTTTGTTTGTCTTTTTTTGTCTTTTCTTGTACATTTTTTTACATTTTGTGTCTGTTTTTGGTCTTTTTTTGGTCTTTTTTGTGTCTTTTTTTGGTCAAAAAATGTACAAAAGAGATACATTAAAGCTGCCAGCAGCGATGAACTGGCCCAAGCAGAGTGACCTGATAATTATTTGTTTCTTACCAAGATTTTTAAAAAAGCTTTATATTTAGAAGGGTTAGATAATTTATCTTGTTTAAGAGTTAATGTCTTATTTTAAGCGTTCAACATGCTTATTTCTAGATTTAACAATCTTAATTTAAGAAATCTTGTTACTTAAAAAATACACAAAATTATTAAAAAAAGACACAAAATGACAGAAAAAAACCTAAATTACTTGAAAAAGACACAAAATGATCAAAAAAGACACAAAATTATTAAAAAAAGACACAAAATTACCAAAAAAAGACACAAAATGACAGAAAAAAACCTAAATTACTTAAAAAAGACACAAAATGATAAAAAAAAAAAAAGACACAGAATTACCAAAAAAAGACACAAAATTACAAAAAAAAGACACGAAATGACAGAAAAAAAAGAATTTACTTAAAAAATACACAAAATGACAAACAAAAAAAAAAGAAATCTTGTCAAGGTAAATTATCTGTCCATGCAGCAAGATCATTTCCCTCAGATTTACTGTTTTTATCTGGTTTTTAGACTAAACACCCTTTTTACAGTGTATATTCCAGACCATCTTTATCCCAAAGACATGTAAATGTAAGCCAGCGTTAGAAACAGACAAATGCACATGATACCAAATCAAAGTAGTTTATAAGCTGTTCAGTGTAATGTGTGGGAGGTTGAGTGGACTGATGAGATAATAATAATTCCTGTGACTAGACAGAACTGCTGCCTTTCTCTCCTGTAATGCAGAATGAAATAACCCTGAATTGTCTCGTTTCGAACGGCTTGTTTTGAAAAAGAACGGATGGTGTGTTTGTCTTTTGTGTGTGTGGGTGGGTGTGAAAAAAATAAATAAAGGAGATCTTTGAAATTGGGGGCACAGAGGATCTACTATGTGTTTGTGTAAGCCGGCTGAACGGTAACGTTCGGTTATTTTTAATGTTAATTTTGTGACTCCCTTTGGGAATTGGGTCACATGAATAAGCCTCCTGCACGGCTCGTCTCTGCTGCTCAGGTCTGCATGCTGCTCTACTGTTGCCTCAGAAATATTAATAGTCATATTAATAGCCTGGTAAGATGATTTACATCACCACAAGAGGGCACCACCTTCACACCATATGTGTCTAGAGCAGGGGGCTCAAACTCAAATTACCTGCTGGAGGCAGTATCTAAATGACCAAAAGAAGACACAAAATTACTAAAAAAAGACACAAAATGACAGAAAAAACTAAAGTACTTAAAAAAGGACACAAAATGACTGAAAAAACACTAAATTACTTTAAAAAGGCACAATTACTAAAAAAGACATAATTACAAAAAAGGACAAGAAGAGAAAAATTTAAAAAAGACACAAAATTATTTAAAAAGACACAAGATTATTTAAAAAAAGGACACAAAATGACTGAAAAAACACTAAATTCCTTAAAAAAGACACAATTACCAAAAAAAAAGACATAGAATAACCAAAAAAGACACACAATTATTAAAAAAGACACAAAATTACAGAAAAAAAACTAAATTACTTAAAAAAGACATAAAATGATCAAAAAAGACACAAAATTACAAAAAAAAAGATAAAATTATAAAAAAGACAAAATTATTAAAAAGACACAAAATTATTTTAAAAAAGTCACAAAATGACCAAAAAAGACACAAAATTACTAAAAAAAAGACACAAAATTACCAAAAAAGACACAAAATGACAGAAAAAATAATTTACTTAAAAAAGACACAAAATGATAAAAAAAGACACAAAATTATTAAAAAAAGACACAAAATTGTTTAAAAAAGCCACAAAATTACCAAAAGAAGACACAAAATGATCAAAAAAAAGTAATTAAAGGGACCTTCCACACACAACACGGTAAAATGCCATTCATATAAAAAACTCACATTAAACTTTCATATCAAGGTGGGGGCCACAAAATATCATCACGAGGGCCACAATTGGCCCGCGGGCCGCGAGTTTGAGACCCATAAAGATGGCAGTCAAGCTGAAAAATCCCCCCAGAGAGGTTAAGGAGAGAGGATGTGAGGTCAGGAAGTCACAGCACGGCTAAAGATAAAGAAGCAGAAGAAGAAGAAGGCGGATGAGGAAAGACAGACACAGATAGAGGACAGGAAGAGGGGACACTTAAAGATAATGGAGGAGCAGGAGGTGATGGAGTAATGAAAAAGAAAAGTAAGACAGGAAGAGAGAGAGGAAAGAGTGAAGGAGAGAAGCAGAAAGAAAGAGATTTGTCTTACTTAGTGTGAATAATTCTCTCAATATTACTCATATTTATTCTTAATGATGCAAATATATTCTATTTATCATGCTGTCCGGTGCAGGGAGAGAGTGGCTTCTACACAAACAAATCTTTTTTTTATCTCTGTTATGTTTGAGCCGACCTTCACTGACTTAATTCCTTCCTTTCAAACTTAAACTGAACACTTTAAATTGAGCCTGTAGAACCTGATAATGTAATAAAACCTGATAATGTAATAAAAATCTGCACTTGAGTCCATTGAAAATGTAATAAAACCTGATAATGTAATAACTTCCTGATAATGTAATAAAGTGCATTTCCCAATAATGTAATACACTTTTTTTTTTTTTACCAATAATGTAATAAAGTATAACATTAATGGAGGTTATTACATTATCAGGTTAACCTTCATTTCCCAAGTCCTGATAATGTAATAACCCCGATAATGTAATAAAAATCTGCACTTGAGTCCATTGAAAATGTAATAAAACCTGATAATGTAATAACTTCCCGATAATGTAATAAAGTGCATTTCCCAGTAATGTAATACACTTTTTACCAATAATGTAATAAAGTATAACATTAATGGAGGTTATTACATTATCAGGTTAGCCTTCATTTCACAAGTCCTGATAATGTAATAATTCCCCAATATTGTAATAATTTAACATTACTTGGGTTCAAGTGGTGATACTGTGTATCAACTCTAGCTCCAGAGCTCTAGCGCCACCAACAGGTCAAAGTTGAATCTTTATTCACTTTTGACCCGTTCATCCGTTTTTCACAAACGAGGTATCCATGACAACCGAATGCATTCAACAGCTTCTTGAAATCTAAAGGTGCTTGGTGTTATACTTTATTACATTATTGGTAAAAAAGTGTATTACATTATCGTGAATTTATTACATTATCAGGTTCTACAGAGCCCTTAAAAAATCTTGAACATCACAAACTGTCCTTGGTGTCCAAAGATTGTTGTCAGTGTGAAAGTTTAGTAAACAGTGTTTACCGTCTCCTCCGTCTGTCTCTGTGTTCTCCCTTGTGTTTGCCTTTCCCATAAAAAAACACATTTGTCATATTTTCATTACAGCATCCTTGAAGTGCCAAGGATGAGAGAGAGAGAGAGATGATATCTAGACATTTTCCATGGTTTTATTCATAATAATTTTAGTTATTACCAAATATTATGATATTACCAAAAATGTATGTGAAATGACCTCGTAAAAGAAACAAATTGACAAAAAAAGACACAAATTAACCATAAAAGACACAAAATGATCAAAAAAGACACAAATTACCAAAAATATATGTAAAATTACCTCTTAAAAGACACAAATTGACAAAAAAAAAGACACAGAATGACCAATAAAGACACAAAATGATCAAAAAAGACGTGAAATTACCAAAAATATATGTAAAATTACATCTTTAAAGACACAAATTGACAAAAAAATACACAAAATGACCAAAAAAGACACCAAATGACCAAAAATATATGTAAAAATGAAACCTAAAAAGACACAAAATGACAAAAAAAGACACAAAATGACCAAAAAAGACACAAAATGATCAAAAAAATATGGGAAATTACCAAAAAAAAAGACACAAACGGACCAAAAATAGATGTAAAAATGACCACTAAAAAGACAGAATGATGAAATTAACAGAGTACACTGCAAAATATTTGTTTCTTACCAAGATAAAAAAAACTTTAGATGTAGAAGTGTTAGATAATTTATCTTGTTTTAGGAGTTAATTTCCTATTTTTAGCATTCAACATGCTTATTTCTAGATTTAACAATCTTAATTTAATAAATCTTGTCATCATGCTGTCCAGTGGCATCTACACAAAGAAATATTTTGAGCTGACTTAATTCCTTCCTTTCAAACTTAAACTGAACACTTTAAATTGAGCCCTTAAAAAATCTTGAACATCAAAAGCTGTCCTTGGTGTCCAAAGATTGTGGTCGGTGTGAAAGTTTAGTAAACAGTGTTTACCGTCTCCTCCGTCTGTCTCTGTATTCTCCCTTGTGTTTGCCTTTCCCATAAAAAAACACATTTGTCATATTTTCATTACAGCATCCTTGAAGTGTCTCCACCTTCTCTGTCCTGTTCCATTATTATTTTCCTCACCTGTTTTCATTATTTTCTGTCTCTTTTCTCTGTGAATTCCCTGGGTGGTTTCTGTGTCAATACAAAAACGCCATTTTCCTTTTTCACCTCTCAGCCGTCACTGTCACTGAAAAGTATATATATATATATATATATATATATATATATATATATATATATATATATATATATATTTATACTTTTCATTGCAATGCTCGAGAGAACCATCACTGTCTTTACTGCTGCAGCACACACAGATTTTGAGCAATATATATTTTTGTTCCCCCACATTTGAAGTATGTAGAGATTCTCTGCTATGATTAATGTTTTCTTTAACCCTGTGGAGTGTCCAAAAGCTCCAAATAATCCAGACTTGTTGACTCCATCCAGACTAGAAAACAAAGCAGCGTGGAGCCCTACTGTAAATTTACCTCTAAAGTTCTGGCTGTAAACTCCATGAGGCCAGTTTCAGTTTGATGATGATATACCAAGTAAAACTGGAGACAAGCTCAAATAGATTTAGTATCAAATGATAGAACTGGATGGAACCCTCTTATATGTTAGATTTGACACCTTTGTTCACATTTGCAACATTTGAAATAATTTATTGAGCATGATAGTGTTTTGAAAGTAAAAAAAAAAGATTAAAAATCACATTTTATGTTGGACTAAAGGACTAAAAAAGACACAAAATGACTAAAAAAGACACAAAATGGCTAAAAAAGACACAAAAAGAGACAAAATGACTAAAAAAAGACACAGAATGACCAAAAAAAGACACAAAATGACTAAAAAACAGACACAAAAAGAGAGAGTTGACTAAAAAATGACACAAAATGACCAAAAAATGACACAAAAAGACTAGAGAAAGACACAAAATAAGACAAAATGACTAAAAAAAGACAGAATGACAAAAAAGACACAAAATGACTAAAAAAAGACACAAAATGACTAAAAAAAAACACACAAAAGGAGACAAAATGACTCAAAACAGACACAAAAAGAGACAGTTGACTAAAAAATGACACAAAATGACCAAAAAAGACACAAAATGACTTAAAAAAGACACAAAATGACTAAAAAAGACACAAAATGACTAAAATAAGACACAAAATGACTAAAAAAAGACACAAAATGACCAAAAAAGACACAAAATGACATAAAAAAGACACAAAATGAGAAGACAGAATGACCAAAAAAACACAGAAGACACAAAATGACAAATAAAAAGACACAAAATGACTTAAAAAAGACACAAAATGACTAAAAAAGACACAAAATGACTAAAATAAGACACAAAATGACTAAAAAAAGACACAAAATGACCAAAAAAGACACAAAATGACATAAAAAAGACACAAAATGAGAAGACAGAATGACCAAAAAAACACAGAAGACACAAAATGACAAATAAAAAGACACAAAAGGACAAAAAAAAGACACAAGTGACCAAAAAGACACAAAAGACATGAAAATTAAAAATAAAAATGATTTTAACATGATACAAATATGAACATATAAAAAGGTCAAATTTAAATATAATAAAACTATATACAAAAAAGTCCCATAAAAACATGTGTATTTACAGACTTTTTTTCCCTTGTAAGCTGCAACTCTTCAAAACAAACTATGTACAAAATTACATTCTTATCTTATTATCATACATTTGGTTTTACATGACCTGGGAATGTCAATATTGAATGTTTTTTTGTTAAACTTCATGTGATCTGATCAGGACGACACGATCATAGAGCCCAGAGGGTTAAATCTGAGGTTTGAAAGGAAAAGACAAAGATAATATAGTGAAATGGTAGTTAAGTGCATGACCACTGGGGGGCGCTGTCTTATTGGAGAGAAAGAAATCAATACAGTTCCAGCTCCAGAGGAGCAACATCTCATATTCAACTGTGCTGAGATTATTTAAAGTAGCAATTTGTAGCAATCAAATGCATTTTAAAAGAAATCCTTGTAAGTCAACACAGGCAGAAGTGTGTCACTTTACAGAATGGAGATAAATATAACAGTATTTTATCAGCCAAATGTGATTTCTGAATTGATTGGGACTTCAGACAGATGGCTGATTACCTACTAAAGTGCCAGAAATGTTTTTTTTCTGACTCATTTTCTGTTTGTAATTCAATGTATAACCTCACACACACACTTCTCTCTCCTGCAGATAAAAAGGGGGAGACAGCAATAAACAGAAAAACAAGAGGAAAAATGCAATCAGATTTCGATCGAAACTACATATTATTTCCATCATAATGCAAACATCAATTTCTCATTATCATAGCAGTGTTTGGCAGGTGGATGTTGTTAATTTGTTCCCCGGCTTTAGGCTCATGCCTTACTCAAAGTGATAAATGGCATCGTTCAGAAGAGTTTCATAATCTCCTTTTGTGAAATAAAGCAGTCTATTTTTTCTCCATTTCACCATTTTCACATAAATTGACAGGACAGCAGTAGAATATATAGTGTCAGGCCTCTGGTTAATGTGCTGCATGATCTGATGTGCATGCACGGTGTGAAGACACACAAACATGTCTGTTCTTCACATGCTATTATTAGTATTATCATGCATACACACACACACACAACAAAGGAAGCCAGTTGTCTGCTCAAAAACAAGTTGGTGAGTTGTTGTTACTTATATCTTTAAGTTGGGGTTCACAACAAGGGACAATAGTTCTGCTAACTCTTATTTCTTTGTTGGGAAATTTGGGAAAGTGGTGAAATTCGGTCATTAGCGAAAGCTAGCGGCTAACTGATGCTAGCGGCTAACTGATGCTAGCGGCACTGCTTGTTACAGCTACAAGAGTAGCCATTAGCGTATCAATGCTAACTCAAAATTGTGGTCGCAACATTAGCTGACATTTCATAGCGGCGTTACAATCGTGCCAATTCAGCACATTGCAGAAGTTAGCAGAAGTAAGGATTAAAAGTTATTACAATGTAAAAGTTCAAAGTTCAAAAATCTGAATTCAGAGTTGAGCAAACTCAAAAACAAAACTTAAAATATTTAGGTTAATTGTCCAACTTAAAATTTTATCGAAGTTTTTATCGAAAACGACTAATAAAAGACACAGAATGACTAAGAAAAGACACAAAATGCACAAAATAACAAAAAGAGACACAACAAAAGACACAAAATGACCAAAAATTACAGAAAATGACCAAAAAAAGACACAAAATGACTAAAAAAAGACAGAAAAAGGAACAAAATGACACAACATGACTAAAAAAGACACAGAATGACCAAAAAAGGCAAAAAAAGACACAAAATGACCAAAAAAGACACAAAATGACCAAGAACTATTGACATCAAATTGTTCATAGAAGATTTTTTACTACTGACTGAGACCATAGTGTTGCCCTAAAAAAAAAAAAAAAATTCTGAGGTAATAAATCAAGTGAGAAGTTTTCTCATTTTGCATTGAAATGAATGGACAAAAATGCTTTTGCAGCCAAACTTAGCGCCCACTGCTGGATTTTTCAGTAGAATGGAGCTTGAGGCACTTCCTGGTTTGCCTCCCTGCTCAGACCAGGAGGTTGCCGCCATAGAATGAGCTGATAACAACCTTCTCAACCTGCCAGCAGGTGTACCGGGCCCCCAATCGCCCATTCTTTTGGTTTCACTACCGCTGATAACACCCATTAAATCGTCTGACAACATTTGAAACCGGTGCTTGAATATCCTCAGTCTCCTGCGCTGCCCTGTATGAACAAACGAGTCAGGTTTGGTCTCAGAGACGGATCCCTGCCGACTGTGAAACATCTACAAATCTGTGAATCTCTGCAGGAGGAAACGTCCCAGCCGTCCCACTGAGCCTCTGATGTGAAAGCTCAGCCAGGACCTTTTGGTTAACTGGAGCTTCCCTGACCCAAAAATGTTATTCCTGTCTGGTTTGTTATTCAGTTCAGAAAAGCTCTACGGGGGTAAACAGTCTGGTTTCTGCTACATTTGGGCTTGCTCTTAACACTATGGAGTCTTATAGGGCTATTTGGTCCACTTTTGAAAAGTATTTTCTTGTCTTTTTGGTCATTTTGTGTCTGTTGTTGTGTCTTTTTTAGTTATGTTGTGTCTTTTTTGTGTGTTTTTGTGTCTTTTTTGTGTCTTTTTTGGTGATTTTGTGTCTGTTGTTGTGTCTTTTTTAGTTATTTTGTGTCTTTTTTGAGTGTTTTTGTGTTTTTTGTGTCTTTTTTGGTAATTTTGTGTCTTTTGTTGTGTCTTTTTTGGTAATTTTGTGTCTGTTGTGTTTTTTTTTGAGTTATTTTGTGTCTTTTTTGGTCATGAATACCGGACTGCTGTGACAACCGAATTTCCCTTCAGGGATGAATAAAGTAATCTATCTATCTATCTATCTATCTATCTATCTATCTATCTATCTATCTATCTATCTATCTATCTATCTATTTGTGTCTTCTTGTGTCTTTTTTTGTCATTTTGTGTCTTCCACTGTGGATTTTTTGGTTATTCTGTCTTCTCATTTTGTGTCTCTTTTTTTTTGTCATTTTGTGTCTTTTTGTTGTCATTTTGTGTCTTTTTTTAATCAGCTTTGTTTTTATGTCTGAATGTGATGAAGACGCTGTTGGAGACTCCAGACGGTTAAAAACTATTAGAACTAGAGCAGTTAGAAAAAACTGAAGAATTAGCAGAGTCATTTCTAAGTGCTGAACAACTTTCTCTTTACTGGATGTCACCTCTCTAAATTGGATGATATTCCAGAAATTCCTGCACCAGCGGGAATTCTGGTTCCAGTCCCACGTGGACCAAAGTAATCACCACATGGCAGGAGGCCCGGTGGAGGAATACCCCTGTAGTTTAGCTTAATCATCACAGCACAGGCTGACAAGCAGAGACCAGAGTGGTGAGGGCGAAAAGAGAAGTGTTAAGGCAAGTATTTGTATTTGTGTGTGTGTATGTTTGTATATATGTGTGTGTATGTGTGTGTGTGTGTGTGTGTGTGGTGAATCTCTCAAGGGAAATGAGGCGAGCCAAGACCCGGTGTGTGATCATCATCGCCACAGGACAGCGAGAGGAGCACACGGCTTATTAAGGGCTTCACCACAGGAGGGCGAGTCGATCTCAGAGCCAGCTGGAGTTTCCTCAAAGCAGTTAGGAGCCGAGAGAGAGAGAGACACGGAAACAGAGATATACTGGGAGAGGGAGGACGAGGGAAAATGCAGAAAGACGAGTTAGGAAGACTAAGAAACAACTGGATTAATAAAGATATACCTTTAAACAAGACATCCAATAATGGGTGGGACCAAGGTTATAATAGTTTGGGATTTTTCGTTAGTTTTAGGTTTCATTTCGTTGTGAATTTTTGTTTTCAAATTCAGGTATAAAACTACCTGAATTAGCAAACTCATTAAGCTCATTAAAACATGAGTTTTTAGAGTGAGTTTGCTAGTTTTAGTTTAGTTTTTATTAGTTGTAGTTTTTTGTAATGGGGTATTTGTTGGGTGGGAGATTAAAAGAGGTCACAGTAAATTTTGCCTTTATTTCCTTTATCTTATCCATCTTCATTATGTATGAAAAAAGTTGACAAAGATGAAAACGAAGGACATTTTCACTATAATTTTAGTTAGTTTTGTAACCACACAATACAGTTTCAGTTAATTATCATTATCATGTAACCTTTAACCCTTAAAACAAAGTCTGAAATCTAAAAAAAAAAAGCCTTTAAAGAAGTGAGGACCGGCCGAAATGTCCTCACTTTGCAAAAATGTCCTCACTCTGTTGGTTAAAAACGTGTTCCGGTCCTCACTATGTAGGGAGTACAAGAACACACACACACACACACACACACACACACACACACACACACACACACACACACACTTGTAACCTTTAACCAAAGTGTGAAATCTCAAAAAAGCCGAAATGTCCTCACTTTGCAAAAATGTCCTCACTATGTTGGTTAAAAACGTGTTACGGTCCCCACTATGTAGGAAGTACTAGAACACACACACACACACACAAACACACACACACACACACACACATTTGTAACCTTTAACCCTTAAAACAAAGTCTGAAATCTCAAAAAAGCCTTTAAAGTAGTGAGGACCGGCCGAAATGTCCTCACTTTGAAAAAATGTCCTCACTCTGTTGGTTAAAAACGTGTTCCGGTCCTCACTATGTAGGAAGCACAATGACACACACACACACACACACACACACACACAGGTTGCATGTGGTTTAATTAACAGCTCTCAGAAACATTAAGCAGAATTCAATGTGAAGCAGGTGTGAACTACATGAAAAAAAGGTACACGTCAAATATTTAAAGGCCTTGTTTCTACACTAGAGATCAAAATATTCTGTCACCTACAAATAACCAAAGTGTGAATACTGTAAGTCTGAACTGAGCTAAGTGTGAACAAGTGTGATCTGTTGCGTGGAGTGAATCTCCGCCATGCTTTAACAGTGAACCTGTTGTTGTGAGATCACTCGTCAGTATCCAGTGAATAATAGTTACTGGATTCCTTTTGTTTCTGACATGCAGCCGTTTGGCCTCAGAGCGAGAATACACTACAGAAAAACACTAGACAGCAATGTTCAAACAAGGCACCCTATCTCTCTGTGACACACACACACACACACACACACAGTCACACACACACACACACACACACACACACACAAGCTCATCAGCCTCCTTTTACTCTGCATATGCAATTACACACAAATTCTCTCCAAAAAAAGAACATAATGACAATTTACGCAACTTTACCACACACACTAATTCGTGCACACTTTTCATGTTTTTGCAGAAAAGGAGTACCGCCCACACACACACACACACACACACGTGCACTCTTACACACACACACAAACACTCACAGTCCTGAGGTCATTTTGTTAATTAATTAGCCTGTACAACAACCCAGCATGGAGTTAATTAGAAAGCCTGTCACCTCCTGCAAGTCTTGCAGATATCACTGTTTCCTCAGGCCGCATTCATTCGCTATCACAGCACACACAGGCACTCACACACACACACACACACACACACACACACACACACACACACACACGTGCACACGCGCACACGCGTGCACACACAAGTGGTCTTCTTGATTGCCCCTGAGTGAATAATGTAGGTAAGTCTTTGCATTGTGTGTGTTTACCCATTTTGCAGGTAAGCAGGAATTTGAAAACTGGAGAAAAAAATTTGAAATTGCCTGTTGGATTGAAAATAAAAGGTTTTATTAAATGGTTTTACATTTTCATGTTATAAGACATTAACGGTTGCAGTCATCCTTAATTATTTTTATACACTCGTGTACAATATTTGGATTGAAAAACCCCAGAGTCTGTATGTTGCTGAACTAGTTTTTAAGTGTTCAATCTTGCAGCCAATCAAACGGCTACCTCACACTGCAAAAAAGGTGTTTAGTCTAAAAACCAGATCAAACAGTAAATCTGAGGGAAATGATCTTGCTGCATGGACAGATAATTTACCTTGACAAGATTTATTAAATTAAGATTAATAAATCTAGAAATAAGCATGTTGAACACTTAAAATAACAATAACAAATTATCTAACACTTCTAAATCTAAAGTTTTTTTATCTTGGTAAGAAACAAATAACTTGCAGTGTACGGTGTTGCCCTCAGGTAACACCCATTTTTGGCCTGTCAAATTTCTACAACGCATCTTTTTTGTAAAACAAGATAAATTATCTTACAAGACTTAACCCATTTAAGGCGGGAAAGCATTACTGCTTTCTACCATTAAAACCGGGGGCGCTGTTGTGTTATTCTACCGTTAAAGCCGGGAAAGAGGATACGTTGTTTTGTAGTTTTTTCCAACTATTTTCGGTCTCTTGGCCAATGAAATGCATCAGAATACACGTGGGAGTGTCGCAATGCATCATGGGACTTTTCCAGAACTTTGAAATCATCACCACAAAAAGACACAAAATGACCAAAAAAGGCACAAAAAGACACAAAGTGACTAAAGAAAAGACACAAAATGTCCAAAAAAAGACACAAAAAGACAATAAAGACATAAAAATGATAAAAAAAGACACAAAATGACTAAAAGAAGGCACAAAAGACACAAAATGGCAAAAAAAGACACAAAATGACAAAAAAAAGACACAAATGACCAAAAAGACACAAAATGACTAAAAAAAAGGCACAAAATGACCAAAAAAGGCACAAAATGGCCAAAAAAAGACACAAAATGACTAAAAAAAAAGGCACAAAAAGACACAAAATGACTAAAAAAAGACACAAAATGACAAAAAAGGCACAAAATGACTAAAAAAAGACACAAAATGACAAAAAAAGGCACAAAAAGACACAAAATGAGAATACATGTGGGAGTGTCGCAATGCATCATGGACTTTTCCAGAACTTTTAAATCATGGTGAAGACGACTATAGCGGAGGGAGCTCAGATATAACAGCTATAAGCTCTCAAATAGTTTATGAATTTCATTTCTATCTGCTACAGAGGCTGAAAAATCTATTATTTAGTAGGAAGAGTTGACACTTCTGTTGAATTTACAGAAAAACTTCAGGTTTTAGGGGCTTATTTTAAAATCACCCAGAGGTTTTACAGGCGTTTTTTCCAGCCGTTTTAGGCCTAAATTGGTTAATCTAAAGTTTTTTCTAGTTTCTAGTTTTTTCTTTCTGTAGCAGGACTCTACCACAGGAGCAGTTTTAAGCGCTTTTCCAGTCGTTTATATGTCTGTCGAGGGACAGGAAGTAAAGAATGGGCCCTCGGACCCCCCTACTTTTGCACCCCTGGGTGCAATTATGCGTTGCAGCTGGTGTGATTCCATCACAAGATGGTCTCTAATTTAAATTGGTCGCATTAAACTTCTCATCAATTTTTTCAGATGCCTAAATTAAATCGTGACAAAGTGAATTGAAGCCAATTTAACATTATTTTCCTCTCCTGTCTCTACGGATGCACCTGCTGCACACACACACACACACACACACATTCTTGTACTTCTATCTTTGTGAGGACCCTCATTGGAACAGTGAATTCCCTTGCAAGGTTATAATAGTTTTGAATTTTTTTATTAGTTTTAGTTTTGATTGGGTTGTGAATTTTTGTTTTCAAATTCAGTTAGTTTTAATGAGTTTTTAGAGTGAGTTTGCTAGTTTTAGTTTAGTTTTTATTAGTTTTAGTTTTTTGTAATGGGGTATTTGTTGGGTGGGAGATTAAAAGAGGTCACAGTAAGTTTTGTCTTTATTTTCTTTACTTTCTTTTTTATTATCCATCTTCATTATGTAATGAAAAAGTTGACAAAGACGAAAACAAAGGACATTTTCACTATAATTTTAGTTAGTTTTGTGACCACAAAATACAGTTTCAGTTAGTTAATTAATTTTCTTTTTAAAACATAAACCTAATTGTAACCTTTAACCCTTAAAACAAAGTCTGAAATCTCAAACAAGCCTTTAAAGAAGTGAGGACCGGCCAAAATGTCCTCACTTTGCAAAAATGTCCTCACTCTGTTGGATAGAAAACGTGTTCTGGTCCTCACTACGTAGGAAGTACAAGAACACACACACACACACACACACACACACACACATACACATACACACACACAGCATACATTCCCTGAGAATATTTCTGAGGATTTTCTGGCTCCTTCTCCCAGAGTGACGAGTAAATTCATGAGAAATGAGCGTATACACATAAAATACACACACACACACACACACACACACACACACACACACACACACACACACGCACACACACACACACACACAAGCAAACTGTGAACGTAAACAAAGGAGGATGTAAAAACCAGGCCGTGTTCCAGAAATTTTAGTGGTTCTTCTCGGTTTGACTGAAAAACTTTTGCTGACACAGGGCGGGGCAGGGGTGTGTGTGTGTGTGTGTGTGTGTGTGTGTGTGTGTGTGTTGGGAGGGGGGTTGTGCACACAGGGAGAGAGATATAAAGTGTGATAGTAAAGCATACTGAGGAGTGAGTGATAAAGAGAGATGGAGATCTGCAGGTTGGGGAAATACATTTTCTTCTGTTTTGCAGCAGATTTTTTTGATTCAATTGACTAGAGAGCAGTCGGTTCTGTACGGAAACTATATATAGTATGAGAAACAAATGAAAAGCACCAGCACTGCGTTAACAAGTACGACAATATTTTGAGGCAAACACTCAAAATAAAGCTGATAAAGCCTGCAGAGCACCAGTCTAACCACTATAATGAGTGAATTTGCTGATGTTTCCATTCTGCACAGCATGTTTGCAGAACAGCTTCTGCAAATTGGCTCCATCTGCATGAAACATTATGAAACAGAGTTTGAATTTTTGGGGAACAGCTGAACCTTCGGATTGCAGGAACAATTGTCTATCAAATCAAATGTGCTTTATTGCTTCATTAACTTTTTTTTCTCTCTATTTGTACACTGTAAAAAAGAAAAACTGTTGTTTTTATGGTAAAAAACCAGCAGCTGTGGTTGCCAGAAGTTTACCGGTGCAACTTTTTTAAATATTACGGTAAAAAGAAATGAGCACTGATGAAATTCAAGATTTTACCATTAAATATTACAGTATATTTCTGTTAGAGATATGGTGTTTAGTACATTTAACAGTTAGAAAAAGTGTTTTTACAAAAAATAAATGCAAAAATGATGGCTTGTATATATATTACAGTATATACAGTTTTTCGCCGTAAAATCGACAGACATTTTTTACAGTGTACTCAAAAACTTACCGGTTTATTGTGCAGCATCTATTTTGCCCATTGGTTGTCTTGGTGTGATTGCACAACAGCCTCCATGTTGCTTACAAAAGAGATTTTTAATTGTACCTCTCACAGAGCCCTGCAGCAGCTATAGAAGTCTATATGAAGCTTTTATTGTCCAACCAGGACATTTCTTAGGACGACTTTGTAACTTCTGTCCAGGGATTGCTGGTGAAAAATAGCCCCTTGGCTAACTCTGGCAGTTACTGCAGTGCTTATTAATGCACCCTGCTTAATAAACCAATAAATATATAATTAAAATCCATCATCAAAACACCACCGGTGTCAAAAGCATTATTGTTCACCCGCTGTGTCATCCCTGACTGAAAAGAAAAGCATTCTGACGGTCCATTTGTCACCACTTCTGTCTTCAAACACCAATATTCAACTAGATTTACTCCCCCCTGCCTCCACACTGAACTATTACCATTTGCATTTATATGGATTGTGACCGATTTTGTCAATATGTGTTCATGTTCATTCAAATGTTCCCAGGCTCTTCTGGGTGTTTCATGAACTCGGGATTAAAAATATGAAAATTTGTGCCGTGTTAAATGCAAATTTCTAAATGTTTTTACACAGTGGAGCTTCAGAGTCTCTCATCTTTTCAGACAAAAACATCCTAATTCCCTCTAATAAATAAACACAAGCACGCTCTCTCAGCACATGCAAACATAGAGAAACTTTCAAACACACACACACAACTTCTCAGTCAAGTACACACACACACTTCAAAACTCGAGTTCAAACACATCTTTGCACCTTCTCTAATAAACATGCAAATATCTCCTCGAAACCCCCCAACGCTTCAACACAAACACACACACACACACAAACACACTAACTCCGTAACACACACATGTGCTGGAGCCATGCGTTGCCATTGGTTACGGGACTGTTTCAGTGGTGTACAGAGGAAATTAAATGGGTCATGAGAGGAGCAGAGTGGTGTGTGCAGCAGAGATAATGTTGAGCTGTCACACACTGCAGCACCTCCCAAGCATGCTCACACACACACACACACACACACACACACACACACACACACACACACACACACACATACATGGAATACCCAAATGGTGAGTCATATAGTCCAGCAATGCAAATGGAGGGATTAAGTCTAATGAGTGGATAAGATAAGTGTCATGAATACCATAAATCATGAATCAGCACTGGATGTCTGTTTGTTTGTTTGTGTGTGTGTGAGCGAGAGAGAAACAGAGATTGTTAAAATGTTTTAGTGTTTGTGTAATGTACTTATAAATGTACATATTTTGCATCTGTTCGCCTCACAACAAGAGGGCTGCAGGTTCGAATCCGGCCTGCAGCTCTTCTGTGTGCAGTTTGCATGTTCTTTCCTTGTCAGCTCGGGTCTTCCTGCTTCCTCCCACAGTCCAGAAACATGCATTTTAGGTTTAATAGGTGATTGCCCATAGGAGTCAATGAGAGCGTGAATGGTTGTCTGTCTCTGTGTTGCTGAGGTTTTTTTCATAGTTTTTTCCTCCTTTTCCGGCAGAGAAACAGGGCGTCAGGACCGGCGTCATTATATAGGAAAATGACGCCAATTTATTATTCCTAGGGGGAGGAGCTACCTCTATATAAGAGGCAGCCAGAGCCCTGATCTGGGTGGAGTGGTTTTTGTTACAGAGGAGGAAACTGATTGATGAAGTGAGAAAAGCGTTGATTATTGTGCAAAGAGTTATTGAAGAACTCATTTTGCTCTATTTTTGTTTTGTTTGGTACTTGTATATATACACAGCTTTTTTTTTTTGCTTCATTTAATTTGTTTTATTTGTTTATTATTTTTTCTGGATTGTACATATTGGCACTGTTTGCACCCGGGAGGAGGAGAATAAAAATTGAGAACATTCATTTCCTGACTAAACCTGGATTTTTGTATTTTGACGAGGTTGATAGTAGAACCCCGCCACACCTCTCCTCACATTGTGCTGTATTTCTTTCTCTTAGTTTTGGACGGGTTGATGGCAAATTGTCGTTGTACTACCCTGCGTACAATGACAATAAAAGCTTCTGATTCTGATGTGTCAGCCCTGTGATAGTGTGGAGACCTGTCCAGGGTGAACCCTGCAGTGGACAAGGATGAATGAACGTATAGGTCGACCTAGCTTGCTTTTTGATTGTGTGCATGTATTCTGCCCTACAAAGCAAAAAGGCAGTAACTACGCAGAGTGCAGAACTGAGAAAAATGACTTTAAAGTTATCCTGTAATCTAGCCTAAGCAGTTGTAGGTAGATTATTGGACTTGTGGCAGTTTTGTTACTTTATATGAGCTTATTCTTTGTACATATCAATCCTCATATTTAATTTTATATTTTAACTCTTTTTTGCAGTTACTGTATTCTTGCTTTGTATTACTTACCAAAAACGGGCCACCATACCAAGGAAAAAGGCAGTAGATTCTCCAAAATAAAACAAACAATAAACAAAATAGTTTTTATAGAGGATAGGATGCTAGAGGTTAGGGTGCTAGAGGATAGGATGCTAGAGGATAGGGTGCTAGAGGATAGGATGCTAGAGGATAGAGTGCTAGAGGATAGGATGCTAGAGGATAGAGTGCTAGAGGATAGGATGCTAGAGGATAGGGTGCTAGGATAGGATGCTAGAGGATAGGGTGCCAGAGGATAGGATGCTAGAGGATAGGGTGCTAGGATAGGATGCTAGAGGATAGGGTGCCAGAGGATAGGATGCTAGAGGATAGGATGCTAGAGGATAGGATGCTAGAGGATAGGATGCTAGAGGATAGAGTGCTAGAGGATAACATGCTAGAGGATAGGATGCTAGAGGATAAGGTGCTAGAGGATAGGATGCTTGAGGATAGGATGCTGGAGGATAAGGTGCTAGAGGATAGGGTGCTAGAGGATAGGATGCTAGAGGATAGGGTGCTAGAGGATAGGCTGCTAGAGGATAGGATGCTAGAGGATAGGATGCTAGAGGATAGAGTGCTAGAGGATAGGATGCTAGAGGATATGATGCTAGAGGATAGGATGTGTGATAGGATGCTAGAGGATAGGATGCTAGAGGATAGGCTGCTAGAGGATAGGATGCTAGAGGATAGGATGCTAGAGAATAGGATGTGCGAAAGGATGCTAGAGGATAGGGTGCTAGAGGATATGATGCTAGAGGATAGGATGTGTGATAGGATGCTAGAGGATAGGATGCTAGAGGATAGGCTGCTAGAGGATAGGATGCTAGAGAATAGGATGTGCGAAAGGATGCTAGAGGATAGGGTGCTAGAGGATAGGATGCTAGAGGATAGGGTGCTAGAGGATAGGGTGCTAGAGGATAGGATGCTAGAGGATAGGATGCTAGAGGATAGAGTGCTAGAGGATAACATGCTAGAGGATAGGATGCTAGAGGATAGGATGCTAGAGGACAGGGTGCTAGAGGATGGGATGCTAGAGGATAGGGTGCTAGAGGATAGGATGCTAGAGGATAGGGTGCTAGAGAACAGGATGCTAGAGGATAGGGTGCTAGAGGATAGGATGCTAGAGGATAGGGTGCTAGAGAACAGGATGCTAGAGGATAGGATGCTAGAGGATAGGGTGCTAGAGGATAGGATGCTAGAGGATAGGATGCTAGAGGACAGGATGCTAGAGGATAGGATGCTGGAGGATAAGATGCTAGAGGATAGGATGCTAGAAGATAAGGTTCTGGAGGATAGGATGCTAGAAGATAGGATGCTAGAGGATAGGGTGGTAGAGGATGGGATGCTAGAGGATAGGATGCTAGAGGATAGGGTGCTAGAGGATAGGATGCTAGAGGATAGGATGCTAGAGGATAGGATGCTAGAGGATAGGGTGCTAGAGGATAGGATGCTAAAGGATAGGATGCTAGAGGACAGGATGCTAGAAGATAGGATGCTAGAGGATATGATGCTAGAGGATAGGATGCTAGAGGATAGGGTGCTAGAGGATAGAGTGCTAGAGGATAGGATGCTAGAGGATAGGATGCTAGAGGATAGGGTGCTAGAGGGTAGGATGCTAGAGAAAAGGGTTGCTAGAGGGTAGGATGCTAGAGGGTAGGATGCTAGAGGGTAGGATGCTAGACGATAGGATGCTAGAGGATAGGATGCTAGAGGATAGGGTGCTAGAGGATAGGATGCTAGAGGATAGGGTGCTCGAGGGTAGGATGCTAGAGGATAGGATGCTAGAGGGTAGGATGCTAGAGGATAGGATGCTAGAGGATAGGATGCTAGAGGATAGGGTGCTAGAGGATAGGATGCTAGAGGATAGGGTGCTCGAGGGTAGGATGCTAGAGGATAGGGTGCTAGAGGATAGGATGCTAGAGGATAGGGTGCTAGAGGATAGGATGCTAGAGGATAGGATGCTAGAGGATAGGATGCTAGAGGATAGGATGCTAGAGTATAGGGTGCTAGAGCATAGGGTGCTAGAGGATAGGATGCTAGAGGATAGAGTGCTAGAGGGTAGGATGCTAGAGGGTAGGATGCTAGAGGATAGGATGCTAGAGGATAGAGTGCTAGAAGATAGGATGCTAGAGGATAGGATGCTAGAGTATAGGGTGCTAGAGCATAGGGTGCTAGAGGATAGGATGCTAGATGATAGGATACTAGAGGATAGGATGCTAGAGGATAGGATACTAGAGGATAGGATGCTAGAGGATAGGATACTAGAGGATAGGGTGCTAGAAGATAGGATGCTAGAGGATAGGGTGCTAGAGGATAGGGTGCTAGAGGATAGGATGCTAGAGGATAGGATGCTAGAGGATAGGATACTAGAGGATAGGGTGCTAGAGGATAGGGTGCTAGAAGATAGGATGCTAGAGGATAGGATGCTAGATGATAGGGTGCTAGAGGATAGGGTGCTAGAAGATAGGATGCTAGAGGATAGGATGCTAGATGATAGAGTGCTAGAGGATAGGATGCTAGAGGATATGATGCTAGAGGATAGGATGCTAAAGGATAGGATGCTAGAGGATAGGATGCTAGAGGATAGGATGCTAGATGATAGGGTGCTAGAGGATAGGTTGCTAGAGGCTAGGATGCTAGAGGATAGGGTGCTAGAGGATAGGATGCTAGAGGATAGAGTGCTAGAGGATAGGATGCTAGAGGATAGGATGCTAGAGGATAGGGTGCTAGAGGATAGGATGCTAGAGGATAGGATGCTAGAGGACAGGATGCTAGAAGATAGGATGCTAGAGGATATGATGCTAGAGGATAGGATGCTAGAGGATAGGGTGCTAGAGGATAGAGTGCTAGAGGATAGGATGCTAGAGGATAGGATGCTAGAGGATAGGGTGCTAGAGGGTAGGATGCTAGAGAAAAGGGTTGCTAGAGGGTAGGATGCTAGAGGGTAGGATGCTAGAGGGTAGGATGCTAGACGATAGGATGCTAGAGGATAGGATGCTAGAGGATAGGGTGCTAGAGGATAGGATGCTAGAGGATAGGGTGCTCGAGGGTAGGATGCTAGAGGATAGGATGCTAGAGGGTAGGATGCTAGAGGATAGGATGCTAGAGGATAGGATGCTAGAGGATAGGGTGCTAGAGGATAGGATGCTAGAGGATAGGGTGCTCGAGGGTAGGATGCTAGAGGATAGGGTGCTAGAGGATAGGATGCTAGAGGATAGGGTGCTAGAGGATAGGATGCTAGAGGATAGGATGCTAGAGGATAGGATGCTAGAGGATAGGATGCTAGAGTATAGGGTGCTAGAGCATAGGGTGCTAGAGGATAGGATGCTAGAGGATAGAGTGCTAGAGGGTAGGATGCTAGAGGGTAGGATGCTAGAGGATAGGATGCTAGAGGATAGAGTGCTAGAAGATAGGATGCTAGAGGATAGGATGCTAGAGTATAGGGTGCTAGAGCATAGGGTGCTAGAGGATAGGATGCTAGATGATAGGATACTAGAGGATAGGATGCTAGAGGATAGGATACTAGAGGATAGGATGCTAGAGGATAGGATACTAGAGGATAGGGTGCTAGAAGATAGGATGCTAGAGGATAGGGTGCTAGAGGATAGGGTGCTAGAGGATAGGATGCTAGAGGATAGGATGCTAGAGGATAGGATACTAGAGGATAGGGTGCTAGAGGATAGGGTGCTAGAAGATAGGATGCTAGAGGATAGGATGCTAGATGATAGGGTGCTAGAGGATAGGGTGCTAGAAGATAGGATGCTAGAGGATAGGATGCTAGATGATAGAGTGCTAGAGGATAGGATGCTAGAGGATATGATGCTAGAGGATAGGATGCTAAAGGATAGGATGCTAGAGGATAGGATGCTAGAGGATAGGATGCTAGATGATAGGGTGCTAGAGGATAGGTTGCTAGAGGCTAGGATGCTAGAGGATAGGGTGCTAGAGGATAGGATGCTAGAGGATAGAGTGCTAGAGGATAGGATGCTAGAGGATAGGATGCTAGATGATAGGATACTAGAGGATAGGATGCTAGAGGATAGGATACTAGAGGATAGGATGCTAGAGGATAGGATGCTAGAGGATAGGGTGCTACAGGATAGGATGCTAGAGGGTAGGATGCTAGAGGATAGGGTCCTAGAGGATAGGATGCTAGAGGATAGGATGCTAGAGGATAGGGTGCTAGAGGATAGGATGCTAGAGGATAGGATGCTAGAGGATAGGATGCTAGAAGATAGGATGCTAGAGGATAGGGTGCTAGAGGATAGGATCCTAGAGGATAGGGTGCTAGAGGATAGGATGCTAGAGGATAGGATGCTAGAGGATAGGATGCTAGAGGATAGGGTTCTAGATATGATGCTAGAGGATAGGATGCTAGAGGATAGGGTGCTAGATGATAGGATGATTGAAGGTAGGATGCTAGAGGATAGGATGCTAGAGGATAGGGTGCTAGATGATAGGATGATTGAAGGTAGGATGCTAGAGGATAGGATGCTAGAGGATAGGGTGCTAGATGATAGGATGATTGAAGGTAGGATGCTAGAGGATAGGATGCTAGAGGATAGGGTGCTAGATGATAGGATGATTGAAGGTAGGATGCTAGAGGATAGGGTGCTAGATGATAGGATGATTGAAGGTAGGATGCTAGAGGATAGGATGCTAGAGGATAGGGTGCTAGATGATAGGATGATTGAAGGTAGGATGCTAGAGGATAGGATGCTAGAGGATAGGGTGCTAGAGGATAGGATGCTAGAGGATAGAGTGCTAGAGGGTAGGATGCTAGAGGGTAGGATGCTAGAGGATAGGATGCTAGAGGATCGGATGCTAGAGGATAGGATGCTAGAGCATAGGGTGCTAGAGGATAGGATGCTAGAGGATAGGATGCTAGATGATAGGATACTAGAGGATAGGATGCTAGAGGATAGGATACTAGAGGATAGGATGCTAGAGGATAGGATGCTAGAGGATAGGGTGCTACAGGATAGGATGCTAGAGGGTAGGATGCTAGAGGATAGGGTCCTAGAGGATAGGATGCTAGAGGATAGGATGCTAGAGGATAGGGTGCTAGAGGATAGGATGCTAGAGGATAGGATGCTAGAGGATAGGATGCTAGAGGATAGGATGCTAGAAGATAGGATGCTAGAGGATAGGATGATTGAAGGTAGGATGCTAGAGGATAGGATGCTAGAGGATAGGGTGCTAGATGATAGGATGATTGAAGGTAGGATGCTAGAGGATAGGATGCTAAAGGATAGGGTGCTAGAGGATAGGATGCTAGAGGATAGAGTGCTAGAGGGTAGGATGCTAGAGGGTAGGATGCTAGAGGATAGGATGCTAGAGCATAGGGTGCTAGAGGATAGGATGCTAGAGGATAGGATGCTAGATGATAGGATGCTAGAGGATAGGATGCTAGAGGATAGGATACTAGAGGATAGGATGCTAGAGGATAGGATGCTAGAGGATAGGGTGCTACAGGATAGGATGCTAGAGGGTAGGATGCTAGAGGATAGGGTCCTAGAGGATAGGATGCTAGAGGATAGGGTTCTAGATATGATGCTAGAGGATAGGATACTAGAAGATAGGATGCTAGAGGATAGGGTGCTAGAGGATAGGATCCTAGAGGATAGGGTGCTAGAGGATAGGATCCTAGAGGATAGGGTGCTAGAGGATAGGATGCTAGAGGATAGGATGCTAGAGGATAGGATGCTAGAGGATAGGGTTCTAGATATGATGCTAGAGGATAGGATGCTAGAAGATAGGATGCTAGAGGATAGGGTGCTAGAGGATAGGATCCTAGAGGATAGGGTGCTAGAGGATAGGATCCTAGAGGATAGGGTGCTAGAGGATAGGATGCTAGAGGATAGGATGCTAGAGGATAGCATGCTAGAGGATAGGAATGCATGAAAAAGTTGCATTTTTCAGCAGAACACGCTGTTTGCATGTGTTGATGAATATGCATATTGTCACATTTCATTGGTAAAATCCAAACCTATTGAATTGTGAACCACCAGGTAACTAATGTAGAGCGCTGCAGGCGTGTGTGTGTTTATTTAGCACAAAAGGATTACAGCGGCTTTAAAGCCGCTCCACACAATAGTCGATCCACATGGCTCTTTTCAATTATTTTGCCTGATTAGGTCAGTCAGCCGTGGTTTTTAGTTTGAAAAGACTCTGGATTTATCCTGGACACATAGTGAAACAGTCCCATTTAATGAATCAAAAAGTAGACAACTATGATAAACAACACATCCACGCTCTTTGTTATTTCCTCTGGAAGCCTGAACACTATCAGCTTGTTTTTGGCATACACCACTGTCCTATTTCCCAGTCAACAGCTCTCCATAAAAGCACCAAAAAGTATTTGTTTTGGCCCATTCTGGCTCCCGTACCATGACGACTTCTTCTTCTGTGTGACATATTCAGGCTGCGCTGCAGGCGTCCATTAGTGCACAACAAATAACTCGACAATGCTGCCAAAGTGTTTTGCATTTTACACGACGACTGCCGTTTATGTTTAAGTCTATGGAGTCTTATAGGGCTATTTTGTCCATTATTTTTTGTCATTTTGTGTCTGTTGTTGTGTCTTTTTTTGTCATTTTGTGTCTTCTGTGGGGTTTTTTGGTCATTTTGTGTATTATTTGGTCACGTTGTTCTTTTTTTTTGTCATTTTGTGGGGTTTTTTTGGTCATTTTGTGGCTGTTGTGTCTTTTTTTGTCATTTTGTATCTTCTGTGGGGTTTTTTGGTCATTTTGTCTTCTCATTTTGTGTATTTTTGGTCATTTTGTTTCTATTTTTTAGTAATTTTGTGTGTTTTTTTTGGTGATTTTGTGTCTTTTTTGGTAATTTTGTTTCTTTTTTTTAGTAATTTTGTGGGGGTTTTTGGTCATTTTGTGTATTTTTGGGTCATTTTGTGTCTTTTTGGTGATTTTGTTTCTTTTTTTAGTCATTTTGTTTCTTTTTTTGTCATTTTGTTTCTTTTTTTGTCATTTTGTGTCTTTTTTTGTCACTTTGTTTCTTTTTTTTGTCATTTTGTGTTTTTTTAGTCATTTTGTGTCTTTTTTTGGTCATTTTGTGTCTTCTTTAGTCCTTTAGTCCAACATAAAATGTGATTTTGAATCATTTTTTTGGGTCGGGCTCAATATGTTAATAAAGTGGCTTAAAGTAAAAAAATAATTGTCAGATCATGTTGAAGTTGTGCTGAGAAAATACCAAATACCAAACATGAGCATAGTAAACATTTTGTGGTATATTATATATTATAAACATTATCAGACCCCAGAGGGTTAACTAAAAAAGAGTAAAATATGCAGAACACACATATACATACAGCTGAATGTATTCATGTATCTAATGTCTGTTTGTCTTGTGGCTGGTGTGTTTCCTCTCTCTCAGTAACACACTGACAGTATAACAGGTGCTGTGTTGCTGTGTAGCTTCATAACTCCTCAATGAAAAATCAGCTTTGGGCTACATACAATATTAAAATATTAGCTACAGGATTTAAATATGATTTTCATGCCAACTCTCTCTGCCTCTGCTCCATCTCTGTGTCATTATCAGTCTATTTTCAGCTGCTGTTCTTCCTCTCACCTGCTGTCTTTCTCACTTTCAGCTTTAATCTTTTCTCACTCTCTTTCACGTCTCTCTGTCAAATATAAACACATTTTGGCGATATCTCATAATTCCATATTTATAAAAACACAGAGGAACCAGTCAAGTTACCCGACTTTATAAAAAAAACAATGTGTTTTGCTATCAGTCGTTTTTTTAAAGAATGGAATGACATCTGGTATTAAAAGGCAATAATACAGACGGAATATTAACTTGAAACTTTTTTTATGAATCAATTTATTCAGTTTAAAATGAAAGAATGGAAACTAAAGTCAATTAAAGACATTTTCTTCACTCAGACGTCTTCATACGATGCTGCCAATCAAACTGACAACCAACGTGTTTCATTTTGTCAAGAATCGATATGCTGCAAGCTCCTTATTGCTTTTGACGAACAGCAGAGTTTGTGTTTGTGTGTGTGTGTGTGTGTTCTTGTACGTCCTACATAGTGAGGACCGGGACTCGTTTTTAACCAACTGGTTAAACCAGTGTGGTCCTCACAAACAAGGGTTTTTTCCTGATTGTGTGTGTGTATGGGTCACGTCCCAATGAATAAGGGATGTCCTCATAAGTCACCATTGAACTAGGAAACGCCTCCTCCCACCCGTCCTCATAATTCAGTCAAATGTTAGATTTTTAGTTTCTCCGGATTCTTTGGAAGTATTTTCATTCTAAGTCAACTGGAATTTTTTCTATTTTTTTAGACCAGTTTTATCTTTTAGCCACCTCTCTAGGACAAAGGGAAAGGTGGGTCCCCATAAAACACCTGGTATGGGTATTGTGTGTGTGTGTGTGTGTGTGTGTGTGTGTTCTTGTACGTCCTACATAGTGAGGACCGTGACACGTTTTTAACCGACTGGTTAAACCAGTGTGGTCCTCACAAACAAGGGTTTTGTCCTGATTGTGTGTGTGTGTGTATGGCTCACGTCCCAATAAATAAGGGATGTCCTCATAAGTCACCACTGTACTAGGAAACGCCTCCTCCCACCCGTCCTCATAATTCAGTCAAATGTTATTTTCATTCTAAGTCGACTGGAATTTTTTCAAATTTTTTTAGACCAGTTTTATCTTTTAGCCACCTCTCTAGGACAAAGGGAAAGGTGGGTCCCCATAAAACACCTGGTATGAGTATTGTGTGTGTGTGTTCTTGTACGTCCTACACAGTGAGGACCGGGACACGTTTTTAACCAACTGGTTTAACCAGTGTGGTCCTCACAAACAAGGGTTTTTTCCTGATTGTGTGTGTGTGTACGGGTCACGTCCCAATAAATAAGGGATGTCCTCATAAGTCACCTTTGAACTAGGAAACGCCTCCTCCCACCCGTCCTCATAATTCAGTCAAATGTTAGATTTTTAGTTTCTCCGGATTCTTTGGAAGTATTTTCATTCTAAGTCAACTGGAATTTTTTCAAATTTTTTTAGACCAGTTTTATCTTTTAGCCACCTCTCTAGGACAAAGGGAAAGGTGTGTCCCCATAAAACACCTGGTATGGGTATTGTGTGTGTGTGTGTGTGTGTGTGTGTGTTCTTGTACGTCCTACATAGTGAGGACCGTGACACGTTTTTAACCGACTGGTTAAACCAGTGTGGTCCTCACAAACAAGGGTTTTTTCCTGATTGTGTGTGTGTGTATGGGTCATGTCCCAATAAATAAGGGATGTCCTCATAAGTCACCATTGTACTAGGAAACGCCTCCTCCCAACCGTCCTCATAATTCAGTCAAATGTTATTTTAATTCTAAGTCGACTGGAATTTTTTCTAATTTTTTTAGACCGGTTTTATCTTTTAGCCACCTCTCTAGGATAAAGGGAAAGGTGGGTCCCCATAAAACACCTGGTATGAGTACTGTGTGTGTGTGTTCTTGTACGTCCTACACAGTGAGGACCAGGACACGTTTTTAACCAACTGGTTTAACCAGTGTGGTCCTCACAAACAAGGGTTTTTTCCTGATTGTGTGTGTGTGTACGGGTCACGTCCCAATAAATAAGGGATGTCCTCATAAGTCACCATTGTACTAGGAAACGCCTCCTCCCACCCGTCCTCATAATTCAGTCAAATGTTATTTTCAGTCTAAGTCGACTAGAATTTTTTTAAGACCAGTGTTATCTTTTAGCCACCTCTCTAGGACAAAGGGAAAGGTGGGTCCCCATAAGACACCTGGTATGGGTGTTGTGTGTGTGTGTGTGTGTGTGTGTGTGTTCTTGTGCTTCCTACATAGTGAGGACCGGGACACGTTTTTAACCAACAGAGTGAGGACATTTTTGCAAAGTGAGGACATTTCGGCCGGTCCTCACTTCTTTAAAGGCTTTTTTGAGATTTCAGACTTTGTTTTAAGGGTTAAAGGTTACATGATAATGATAATTAACTGAAACTGTATTGTGTGGTTACAAAACTAACTACAATTATAGTGAAAATGTCCTTCGTTTTCATCTTTGTCAACTTTTTTCATACATAATGAAGATGGATAAGACAAAGGAAATAAAGGCAAAATTTACCACATTTCATTTCATTTAAAAAAAAAAAATACTAAACTAAAACTAGCAAACTCACTCTAAAAACGAATTAAAACTAACTGAATTTGAAAACAAAAATTCACAAAAAAATTCAAACTAAAACTGATGAAAAATCCAAAACTATTATAACCTTGCATGGGAATTCACTGTTCCAATGAGGGTCCTCACAAAGATAGAAGTACAAGAATATGTGTGTGTGTGTGTGTGTGTGTGTGTATGTGTGTGTGTGTGTGTGTGTGTGTATTCCTGTGCTTCCTACATAGTGAGGACCGGGACACGTTTTTAACCAACATTGTGAGGACATTTTTGCAAAGTGAGGACATTTCGGCCGGTCCTCACTTCTTTAAAGGCTTTTTTTAGATTTCAGACTTTGTTTTAAGGGTTAAAGGTTACATGATAATGATAATTAACTGAAACTGTATTGTGTGGTTACAAAACTAACTAAAATTATAGTGAAAATGTCCTTCGTTTTCCTCTTTGTCAACTTTTTTCATACATAATGAAGATGGATAAGACAAAGGAAATAAAGGCAAAATTTACTGTGACCTCTTTTAATCTCCCACCCAACAAATACCCCATTACAAAAAACTACAACTAATAAAAACTAAACTAAAACGACCAAACTCACTCTAAAAACTAATTAAAACTAACTGAAATTGAAAACAAAAACTCACAACGAAATTAAAACTAAAACTAATGAAAAATCCCAAACTATTATAACCTTGCAAGGGAATTCACTGTTCCAATGAGGGTCCTCACAAAGATCGAAGTACAAGAATGTGTGTGTGTATGCAGCCCAGAAGAATTAAGAGAGACCGAGGAGAGAAAGTGTTTGCTCTGCAGTTCACAGCTATAATTTGTCGTCCCCCTCCCGTTCCTACTACTCTTACTTTACCGTTCCCCTCCCAGCTCATTTTCTCTTCCTACCATCTCTCTTTCTTTGAAAAAGAAACCCATACTGGAATGTGTGTGTGTGTGTGTGTGTGTGTGTGTGTGTGTGTGTGTGCGTGTGTGAGTCTGTGACTAATCGTCCCATTTTTCCAGTGATGCAGTGCAGAGGTAGACTCCTGTACGAGTCACCTCAGCTTGACTCATCAGAGCTACAAATGCTCTTTTACAGCAGTCTCGTGGTTTCTGCTACATTTATTAATCCAGAAGCTCCTCAGCTCTGCAGAAACGTTTTCCTCCAATGTACGACTGATACGAAGCAAACTACTGGGACTAATGAGCTCCTGTCTAACTTTCTGGACCTTTAACGGGAGAGCAGAGTGTGATGTGGCCAAATGTTCCTCCCAGGGTCAGACACATACATTTTAGAAGAGGAGTCTCAAACTTGCGGCCAATTGTGGCCCTCGTGATGATATTTTGTGGCCCCCACTGATATGAAAGTTTAATGTGAGTTTTATATGAATGGCACTTTACTGTGTTGTGTGTGGAAGGTCCCTTTAATTACTTTTTTTCGTAATTTTGTGTCTTTTTTAAAATCATTTTGTGTCATTTTTTTTTTAGTAATTTTGTGTCTTTATTGGGTCATTTTGTGTCTTTTTTTGGGTAATTTGTCTTTTTTGGTACTAATTCTAATTCTAAGTCTTCATCAAAATAATTTTGTGTCTTATTTTTTGTCTTTTGGTGTCTTTGTTTGGTCATTTTGTGTCTTTTAAAAAAGAATTCTGTGTCTTTTGGGTAATTTTGTGTCTTTTTTTAAATTATTTTGTATTTTTTTTAGTAATTTTGTGTATTTTTTGGTCATTTTGTGTCTTTTTTTAAATAATTTTGTGCCTTTTGTTAATAATTTTGTGTCTTTTTTGGTCATTCTGTGTCTTTTGGGTCCTTTTGTGTCTTTTTTAAATAATTTAGTTTTTTTGGCAATTCTGTGTCTTTTTTTTGGTAATTCTGTGTCTTTTTTGGTCATTTTGTGTCTTTTTTTTTATAATTTTGTGTCTTTTTTTGGTAATTCTGTGATTTTTTTGGTCATTTTGTGTCTTTTTTGGTAAATTTGTGTCTTTTTTTGGTCATTCTGATACTGCCTCCAGCGGCCCCGAGGTAATTTGAGTTTGAGAGCCCTGCTTTTGCAGTACAGAGTGGGGAAACTTTATCTTACTTCCTCTCCCTTATTGCCCAGGATGGAAGAGGCAGAGGAGGGTAGTTGGTTTAAGTGGAAAAATCATTAAGCAGGACCTGGTAGGGTGCTTCAACTTAATAGTAACAAAGAGCCCCTGAGCTGCTCCAGAGCACGCTGATGATAGTTACCTCATCGAAAAATCTCCAACATTTTATGAAAGATAGTAGAGCGAGAGCATCAGGATCAGATTCCACCTCGCTGATCACAATACCTGCAAGCATTATAGATTGCTTAATATACCTGCATTACTCCAGATGTTGTTACTAACATGTTTTATCTGGATCAGATCAACCTATTTGCATTTTTGAGATCTGATGAAAAAGTGGGCAGATTCAAGATAATGTGATAATGAGAAGACGTTATCCAGGAAACTGATCAGGATCCCATGTTAGTGACACCAGGTGTTAACGGGGTTTTAAATAAAGATCAAAGATGGCACAGAGGGAAATGGCCTGGATTCAGGTTTTTCTTAGTGCATCTTTAAAAATGATCACATTCCAACTTTTTATTTATTTTCTTTTAATACATTATCTTAAAGGGTTGTTTCACCCTGAAGAAAACCAGGGAAAATAGGAAAATAGGCCATGATTTCAGTTCTGGAAAAGTCCCTTCTTTTTTGGGTCATTTTTTAGTAATTTTGTATCTTTTATTAGTCATTTTGTGTCCTTTTGCTTCTTTTTTTTAGTTATTTTGTGTCTTTTTTGGTCATTTTGTGTCTTTTTTTGGTCATTTTGTGTCTTTTTTTAGTCATTTTTTAGTCATTTTGTATCTTTTATTAGTCATTTTGTGTCCTTTTGCTTCTTTTTTGAGTTATTTTGTGTCTTTTTTGGTCATTTTGTGTCTTTTTTGGTCATTTTGTGTCTTTTTTTTGGTGATGATTTCAAAGTTCTGGAAAAGTCCCATGTTGCATTGCGACACTCCCACATGTATTCTCATTTTGTGTCTTTTTTTGTCATTTTGTGCCTTTTTTTACTTCTGTTTATCCCTGTTTTGAGATGATTTCTGAGATAACTGCCTCTATTAAAATACACTGGAGGTGAAAAAAGCCTTTTCTTTGCTGTTCTGACAACAATGACCGATCCCTTTTATACCTTTTTTTCAGTTTAATTTGCATTGCTGAGAATTCAGCATATAAAGTTCTATTTAATTACATTGTTGTTGGGAGACACCACAAATCTCAGAGGCAGATATCTCAAAACGTAAAAAATGTAAATGCAAAACGATCTGCATGGATTATAGAACAGGGTCTGTTTTAATATGATACTGTACATGTTGGCAGCACGTCTCCACCTGTCTGAATCACAAATGTGCAACTAAACAGGCACATTTATTTCATTCAGCCACTGCCAAGTCTGCACTGACGTTAAAGTTGTTTGACATTAATTAGTTCCACAGATTTTCCCTTTTGTATCATGTCAAAATCTGCCTCAGGAAACTGGTGCACACTTTATCCAAGGTGTCGAGCAACATGTTAGCCTGTCACTTAATCACTTTCACTGTTTGCTTTACGTTATAATTTAGCATTTAGAGTACAATCCTGCTGGTTGGAGTTAGATCAGTGGCTGACAAGACGGCTGAGACTGGAGCAGGAAAACAATAGCTGAAGGAAAGGAGTGGGAGAGAGTGATGGACGGGGAGGGAGGGGACTATTATCTGGATACAATGCAGCCTTATGAGAAAAAGAAGGCCTTTTGTTCCTCATTATGTAATGATTTCTTTTAAAGGTTGAGAATGTTACACTTTAGATTAGATTTGTCACTTTTACTTTAGCATAGAGTCACACCACCAGCTTGTTTTTTTATTTTTTTATCTTTTTTTAGTTATTTCTAATGTGATTATTTTCTTACAGGAGGTTGTGTGTCAGAAACACAAATTATGGCATGTAGGTACTTTCATGGCACATTAACCCATTTAGGCGTAAAACGCCTGGAAAAAATGCCTGGAAAACCTATGGGCAATTTTAAAATAACCCCCTAAAACCTGAAGTTTTTCTGGAAAAAAGTGTCAACTGCAGGGAATAAGCTTTGAGCTTTGAGTTTACAGCACCAAGTTACAAGCCAATAAGAACTTTTTAATGTCAGATGAATCACTTTTAACTCTTGAGTTAGAGTAAACTGCGAGCTTACAAATGTTGGCAGTAGAGAGGAAGTTAATATTGGCTGTACTTTTAATGACAATCCCTTTTTACTTTTTGGTGAATATTCTGTTATTTCTGTATTTTTTTCCTAAGCCTTAACAAAATCAACTTCTCAGCAGATGCATCAGAGTGCAATTCACTTTATTCCAACTACATTTGCCCTCATGTATCTCTTCATACCAAAGATATTAGAGCTGTTTTATATATTTGGTTTAAATTGTGTTATGTTTCCTAATTCAGTTCTTAAAGGATTTATGCAATTTTAAAAGGAGGTTTCCACTACAGCAGGGCCGTTTTACTCGCCTGAAAACAGCCTGGTTGCTGATTGGATAGAACGCTAAGCAGGATGTGATGTAGTACTCGACGCCACAACAACAACACGCGCCATTTGTAAAAGCCGGCGAAGCAGTTTTGCCAAATATCGACTTTGTTGCTATATGTAGCACTTTTCAGACCCCCTTAGTGACTATTTTTTTTAAAAGCGACTGGCGACAAATCCAGCGACTTTTTTCTGGTATTATTGGAGACTTTTGGAGACTCTTTCTTACTCTAAGTAAGGACGGCCCAGTCCTCCTGCAGCAGTCTCTCCCGGCTGCAGCTGGAGCCAGAGGGGATGTTAACCCCTTAGCATCCAGTCTGCGAGTTGCTAACAGGCAAACAGTTAGCTCTGTAGCAGTACAGTGTGTATGTGCTAACAGGCTAACAGTTAGCTCTGTAGCAGTACAGTGTGTATGTGCTAACAGGCTAACAGTTAGCTCTGCAGCAGTACAGTGTGTATGTGCTAAAAGGCTAACAGTTAGCTCTGTAGCAGTGCAGTGTGTATGTGCTAACAGGCTAACAGCTAGCTCTGTAGAGGAACAGTGTGTATGTGCTAACAGGCTAACAGTTAGCTCTGTAGCAGTACAGTGTGTATGTGCTAACAGGCTAACAGTTAGCTCTGTAGCAGTACAGTGTGTATGTGCTAACAGGCTAACAGTTAGCTCTGTAGCAGTCCAGTGTGTATGTGCTGCTGCTGCAGGAGGTGTTCACTTAGCGATCTCTGTTTGTTTACAACAAGCACCAGACACGCGGAGACGCTGTGCATAATTAGCCATGCTGGTTTGTTTATGATCAGCGGCTGATGTTGTGCACAGTTAGCGACGGCGGCTACAGTTGCGTCTCCCGTGTTTAATCTGTCGCGTATGTGATCACAGTCGAAACTGTAGCTAATCGATTACAGGATGATCTAAAACCATACGTCACCTCCAGAGTCTCTAAATCCCTCTGGGGGGCTTTTTGTTATGGAGACATGCAGAGTGAGCGGACTTTTGAGAGGGCGTGGCCTGAGACTTTCCCGGTGGACACTCTTCCCCCTAAAGGAAACACGGCTTATGTTTAACTGGCATTATTCTCACCTGGCCAGGTGACTTGTTACTGTCTCACATCATCCCGTCAGTCAGTCAGTCAGTCAGTCAGTCAGTCCATGTGCCAAAGCAAAGCAGGGAAAAGTTTCAGTGAATCTGGAGCAAAGTGGAACCAAAAAATGGGTCATGAGCCAGTTTCTTGTGGTTCGCCAACATGACACAAGGCTGTTTTGATGAGTCTGGTTCCCAGGGTGTTGCACCAAGTGCTCTGCACCAAATGCAAAGTGAATATGCAATCAGAGATATGATGAGTTCAGATTCAAAGTTAATCAGAAGGTGCCCCATTGACATCGGCTGAATTCCACAAAAATTCGACAAGCTTGTAAACGTGGAAGTTTTCACCAGAATCATATGTGATTCATATGTGTTAAGCCTTTTATTATCTTAAATGTGGGACCTGGCTTTCAGAAGGTTGAGTCAGAAATCTGTTTGAAGACTGCCTCCCTTTAATGTCATCTCTTGAGTTTTGTGTGATTTAAAATATATAGACATATTATTTTTTTTAAGTCTTGTCTTTGACTGGCTTTGCTTTACTTCTGTTGTTTAATGTGCGTCTGTGTTCCAAACGCTGTGGTTCTGATTTATATAAATCTCTGCATCACGTCTGTGTGTGTGTGTGTGTGTGTGTGTGTCAGTATGAGTGTGTGTGTGAGTGGGGGGGGGGCATGAATTGGGATTAGCATTAACGCTGTAATTGTACAATTAGGAGGAGGAAATGGTAGAAACAACAAGCGTTAATGACATATTTGTGTCCCATAAACATCTCTGTTTATAGAAACTAGAAAAAAGAAAGTCTTTTGCGCTAAATATTGTATGAAATAACCAGGATACAAGCTCATCACAATGTGTGCTATTCATATTTTAGACCTCCCGGGGGGAAAAAATCCCAAATCTTTTATTTATTGATTAAGTTTTAATTCATATAGGTCAATAAATGCTGGTTGCAGCAGTCTGTCTTGACATGCTGATGCATGATGGAAAGCACAAAATACTGATACATTGTTAAATATTCACCTCATGAGATTAAATTGGGTGTTGACAGTTTGCAGCAGTCTGGTTCTGCAGTTTATCTGGTTACTATAAGGGCTGTTTCTACTACCGCCCAATACCCAGAATGAGGCGGGTCTCACTCGCCAAAATGCCCCTAATTTGAATACGAGCCGTCCGGAGCGGACTTTTGTCCCGACTTTTTTCGTCCCTGTGGAAGGGCAGGGCCGTTTTTCTCCCCTGTAAAAACCCTGGTTACTAATTTGATAGATCGCTAAGCACGATTCTTTACGAGCCAGGGGCCGGCTCATTAAGAATAGCCGTGTTAGCTACAGTTAGCTACAGTTAGCTTTGTAGCAGTACAGTGTATGTGCTAACAGGCTAACAGTTAGCTCTGTAGCAGTACAGTGTGTATGTGCTAACAGGCTAACAGTTAGCTCTGTAGCAGTACAGTGTGTATGTGCTAACAGGCTAACGGTTAGCTCTGTAGAAGTACAGTGTGTATGTGCTAACAGGTTTACAGTTAGCTCTGTAGCAGTACAGTGTGTATGTGCTAACAGGCTAACAGTTAGCTCTGTAGAAGTACAGTGTGTATGTGCTAACAGGCTAACAGTTAGCTCTGTAGCAGTACAGTGTGTATGTGCTAACAGGCTAATAGTTAGCTCTGTAGCAGTACAGTGTGTATGTGCTAATAGTTAGCTCTGTAGCAGTACAATGTGTATGTGCTAATAGTTAGCTCTGTAGCAGTACAATGTGTATGTGCTAACAGGCTAACAGTTAGCTCTGTAGCAGTACAGTGTGTATGTGCTAACAGGCTAACAGTTAGCTCTGTAGCAGTACAGTGTGTATGTGCTAACAGGCTAACAGTTAGCTCTGTAGCAGTACAGTGTGTATGTGCTAACAGGCTAACAGTTAGCTCTGTAGCAGTACAGTGTGTATGTGCTAATAGTTAGCTCTGTAGCAGTACAATGTGTATGTGCTAACAGGCTAACAGTTAGCTCTGTAGCAGCACAGTGTGTATGTGCTAACAGGCTAACAGTTAGCTCTGTAGCAGTACAGTGTGTATGTGCTAACAGGCTAACAGTTAGCTCTGTAGCAGTACAGTGTGTATGTGCTAACAGGCTAACAGTTAGCTCTGTAGCAGTACAGTGTGTACGTGCTAACAGGCTAACAGTTAGCTCTGTAGCAGTACAGTGTGTATGTGCTGCTGCTGCAGGAGGTGTTCACTTAGTGATCTCTGTTTGTTTACAACAAGCACCAGACACTCTGCACAGTTAGCGATGCCGGTTAATTCACAATCACTATGTTTATGATCAGCGGAGACGCTGTGCATAATAAGCCATGCTGCTTTGTTTATGATCAGCTGCTGACGTTGTGCACAGTTAGCGACGGCGAAAACCATACGTCACCTCCGGATTCTCGTAAATCCCTCTGGGGACCTTTTTGTAATGGAGACACGCAGAGTGAGGAGACTTTGCGAAATAAATCCATAATGTAAAATCCAACAGTGAATGTCTTCAATCCATTTTGAAGACTGTGATTGTTGTTGTTAGCTACTAATTATCCGTGTTGCCATCTGGGAAAGTCTGTCAACCAATAAGAGCATGTGTTCCTACCCATAAACTTTTGTATGCCCCTGATCTCAATTATGTCTCAATTCAATTCTCTTTCAAAATAACCGACACATAATTGAGATCATTGAGATTTTCTCAACTCAACCTCCTTTGTCTTAATGATGTCTTGTCTCTTTTTTAGCTGATCTCTTGCTCCTATTTTTTTCCTATGGGTAACTTGTTGACCAATCAGAGGCTGTGTTTATTACTGGCAGCTCTGCTCTCAAATGCATTGTGCAATTATACTCATTTCCTGTGATCTATATAATTCTTCTTTGTGGCCATGTTGGGTGTAACCTCTAAGAAATCTTGTGTTTTTCATTTCAATACCTTCTAGGCTTCAGGAGAATTATCCAAAACACACTTTTAGGAACATTATAGGGCTGAAAGTCTTGTAGTTTGTTATGTAAACAGAGTTATTTGCATTATTAAAACCCCAAATGGTCTGTCAGACGGTCCTGGCGGTTCCAGTGTTGATGGACTCGAGGACAGATCGATGCACTCAGCGTCCATCAGCTGTGAAACTAACGAACCCATTGGTTAAACTACAAACACATTTTTTTTAAAAATCAATGGGAAGATAAACACATCCTCCCTAAGTGACCATGGCAGACTGACAGAGGTGTCCTGCTCTGTGTATTGTAAAAGTTTCACATTAAAAAGTAAATTAAACTTAGAAACCGCACAGTCACTGCAATACTTACTCGATACCTTATTCCCATCCTGTTTCTCTCTGTCTGTCTGTCTTTTTTGGGAAGTATGACCTCCAGTTGCACTCTCCACTCTTAATGCTCACAATCAGTTATTTATTTTCCTGAGTTCTTTGTGTTTTGAGTAGGTAAACAAGGTTCAGTGCTGCTCTGCTATACTCTGATTTTATTTCTTCAATGAAACCCTGAGTAAGCATCCTCTCTGTCATCTCAGTCTCTCTCTGGCATTGTCACAGCACAATATTATATAATAATAATAAAATAATCATACTTTTATTTATATAGCACCTTTAAAAACAGCGTTCACAAAGTGCTTTAACAGAACAAGTATGAATAAAAGTCATACAAAAATAAGAAACCAACAATGAAGAACTTAAGAAATATATATATATATATATATATATATATATATATATATATATATGTATATATATATATATATATATATATACCACACAAGTTAAAAACCAACATCACCTGAATGCAAGTCTGTAAAAATGTGAGAAGGGACTTAAAAGAATATAAAAGAAAAAGGTATATCTGTGTGTCATCTGCATAACAATGGAAGGAAACATTGTGGCGTTCAATGATCTGGCCAAGAGGGAGCAAATAAATTGAAAATAAAATTGGACCTAAAATAGAACCTTGCGGTACACCACAGGTAATACAAGCAATATTACAGGAGGATCCTCTGAAATAGATGAATGAGAACAAATCCCTGAAGTAGCTGATTAGTAATTATATGTTAGGATGAAGTTCAGACTCTCTTTCTGTGGTATGATTTGTAAATAGTTTATCATTTTTTCCTGTAATTTGCTTTTTTCCTTGATTTGATAGTGCAGGCAGATGGTTATGTAAAAAAATAAAGATAAAAAAAGAAGTGACTTAAAAGAATATAAAAGAAAAAGGTATTTCTGTATGTCATCTGCATAACAATGGAATGAAACATTGTGGCATTCAATGATCTGGCCAAGAGGGAGCATATAAATAGAGAATAAAATTGGACCTAAATTAGAACCTTGCGGTATACCACACATAATGCGAGCAATTCATATTCTCAGTTGGGAGCCTCCCAGTGCAATCAGGAGTTTTATTTCTGCACAACTACCATATTTACTGGAGCAGCTGGATGCAGCATCAATCAAGAATGCAACAACTGTATTTGGTGAAGGAGGAAATCTAGTTAATGCTGCTCACACACAGCGTCCTTTAAGAGGATAATACCTGAGAATTTAAATAGCTTTCTGTTGTGTGGCTTTAATCAGGTACCAATGAGTCATTCACAAAGGGTCAGTCGGTGTGTGTGTGTGTGTGTGTGTGTGTGTGTGTGTGTCCATGTGTGTGTGTGCAAAGTTTAAGTCATTTGAAGTTGAACTGCTGTGATTAATTCACACCCCCACTTTGTGAGACTGTTTCATAACCAGTTCATGTAGAGTACCAATGACGCACAATCATAGCAACACACACACACACACACACACACACACACACACACACACACACACACATGCTGTATATATCTTATGAAACTTTGAACACCCTCCTGGCATCAGAAAATCATCGCTTTAAACCCCTCTAAGTGAATTAATGAAAGAAAGTGTGTGAAGCCTGTGTGTGTGTGTGTGTGTGTGAAGCCTGTGTGTGTGTGTGTGTGTGTGTGTGTGTGTGTGTGTGAGCAGTGGGTGGATGGGTGGTTTTTTTTAGTGTTTTTCCTTATGAGGATCCTCTGAAATAGATGAATGAGAACAAATCTCTGAAGTAACTGATTAGTAATTATATGTTAGGTTGAAGTTCAGACTCTCTTTCTGTGGTATAATTTGTAAATAGTTTATCATTTTTTCCTGTAAATTGCTTTTTTCCTTTCCATTTGATAGTGCAGGCAGATGGTCATGTAAAAAAAAAAGATAAAAAAGGAAGAGAGTGCTAAAAAAAAAAGAAATATCTTGTTGTGACAGAATTCAAAGAACAAAATGGGACCAACATTTTGTAGGTGTGCTTGCATGGAGGTTAACTCTATGGATTCTTGGGCTATTTTGTCCATTTTTTAATCCTTTTCATGTCTTTGTAAGTCTTTTTGTGTTTTTTTTTTTTTGGTCATTTTGTGTCTGTTGTTGTGTCTTTTTTTAGTTATTTTGTGTCTTCTGTGTTTTTTTTTTTAGTCATTCTGTCTTTTCATTTTGCGGCTTTTTTGGTCATTTCATGTCTTTTTTTGTCTTTTTCTGTCTTTTTTTGGTAATCTTGTGTCTTTTTTTGGTCATTTTGTGTCTTTTGTGACACCTGACAGAATTGATTGCAGGCAGGAAATTAAAAGTGCCCCCGTGAAGATTATAGAGGTTTCTCAGCATCTTAAAGCAGCTGCTGCTGAAAGAGTCGCACTTTAGAAGACATTATAATCCACGGGTTCTCTGCATTCAACAAGCATACTGCGAGCTGAAATGTTTTCTGAATTGGAATTTAATAATGACACGAGGTCAGAAACTAAGTGCCAGTTAGTTTGCAATCTTGAGATGCAAATGTGCATCAAGATATGAAAATTTGTGTTAGCAGATTATAAAACTAGCTGCACAAGAGGATATTTTGATATTATAGTTATTATGAGAGAAAATAGCATGGTTTCATGGTTTTCACAAATATATAAAATAGCAGACTGAATTTAAGAATATTTCTAATAAATATGAACTAAACTAGTGTTGGTAATTAAGAATGCCTCTTTTATGAATAAATGATACCTTGCATAGGGCGTCAGATATGTAAATAAAAGGGCGTTTTTTGTGTCTTTTTTGGTCATATTGTGTCTTTTTTTAGTCATTTTGGGTATTTTTGTGTCTTATTTTGGTCATTTTGTGTCATTTTGTGTCTTTTTTGGTCATTTTGTGTCATTTTGTGTCTTTGTAAGTCATTTTGTGTCTTTTTTGTGTCTTTTTTTGGTCATTTTGTTTCTTTATTTGGTCATTTTGTGTCTTTTTTGGCCATTTTGTGTCTTTTTTAGTCCTTTAGTCCAACATAAAATGTGATTTTGAACCTTTTTTTTTAACTTTCAAAACACTATCATGCTCAATAAAGAATTGTAAATGTTGCAAATGTGAACAAAGGTGTCAAATCTACCATATAAGAGGGTTCCATCCAGTTCTATCATTTGATACTAAATCTATTTGAGCTTGTCTCCAGTTTTACTTGGTATATCATCATCAAACTGAAACTGGCCTCATGGAGTTTACAGCCAGAACTTTAGAGGTCAATTTACAGTAGGGCTCCACGCTGCTTTGTTTTCTAGTCTGATGGAGGCAACAAGTCTGGATTATTTGGAGCTTTTGGACACTCCACAGGGTTAAACATCAATTGACATAAACATTACTGCCGAGACATAATGGTTTAATAATCAGTAGGTGTTTTCATAATTTTGAGGTAAAAAGTCGTTATAAGATGGACATACTTTTCAGAGGCCAACATTTCCATATTAGACATACTTTTTAACATTGGTCTTTTATTGGTTATATTTCAATTCTTTTGAAAAACTGAATTTTAGGTCTTCATTAAATGTAAGCCATAATCATTATAATGACAAGAAATTAAGACATGACACGTTTCATTCTACTTTTTGAATTGAATTCCTGACAAAAATAAACTTTTCTACAATATTGTAATTTATTGAGATGCACCTGTATATAGCTGAGTAAATAACACAGTATGGTGAATTATGTTCAGTGTCATATATGGTACTATGGTATGTTGGTGCTGCTCGGCGCTGTCCGCGGTGCTGAACTGGGTGACAGAGGAGATTTCTCTCTCTCTTAAGACTGAAAGGATATAGACCTTCAGATGGTCTCTCTCCATTTTTTTAGTCCAGTGATTCCGCGAAGCCCTCTTCATTTTAAGGGACGTAATAAGTCTAATGTGTTAAATATAGATGAGTCAGCATTTAATTCATTAGTGGGACGAAACCAACTAAATAAGGGCTACATTAAACGTGTATTCATTTATTTAAATAGAAAAATCACTATAGAAAAAAAAGTTTAAATATAAACTTCAGCCTCTTATATGTTAAATTTGCAACCTTTGTTCACATTTGCAACATTTAAAGTTCTTTATTGAGCATGATAGTGTTTTGAAAGTTAAAAAAAAAAAGATTCAAAATCACATTTTATGTTGGACTAAAGGACTAAAAAAGACACAAAATGACCAAAAAAGACATAAAATGACAAAATAAAAGACACAAAATGACAAAATAAAAGACGCAAAATGACCAAAAAAAGACACAAATTGACCAAAAAAAGACACAAATTGACTAAAAAAAGACACAAAAAGAAACAAAATGACTTAAAAAAGACTCAAAATGACCAAAAAGACACAAAATGACAAAATAAAAGACGCAAAATGACCAACAAAGACACAAAATGACCAAAAAAAGGCACAAATTGACTAAAAAAAGACACAAAAGGACTTGAATAAGACACAAAATGACCACAAAATGACCAAAAAGACACCAAAAGACTAAAAAAAGACACAAAAAGACAAAAAAAAGACAAAATGAGAAGAAGGAATAACCAAAAAAACACAAAAGACACAAAACGACGCAAAACAGACACGAAAAGACATGAAAAGGATTCAAAAATGGACAAAATAGCCCAAGACTCCATAGAATTAAGTTGAGTAAGAAGGAATTATATGAAATATAGCCGACAAAGCAGAATCAAACCGACAACAGAATTAGTACATTCAATGCAGGATGCCTCTGCCACGGCGGAGTTTAATTTCCTCTTAACGCTCTGCAGTCGTGAGGAAGAAACAACTGGTTTTAGGTCTTGGAAATCGCTGACAAAGGCAAAAAAAAAAATACTGAATTGAGTCTATTTCTGTCTTTCTGACTCCAGCAGAGTGTATAATACTTTGAAAGTTATTATGCTGTGAGTTGAGGACAGTCCTCCAGTGCTGCTCAGGATGTCTGCCAGTCTGCAGCTGACCTCCTTTTCAAACTTTCAGTTCAGTTGCACTCCAATTCTTCTCCAGAGATTGTTGGGGTTGTTTTGTAGATACAGACATCAAGCAAGTGCTGACAGATACAGTTAATCTGAAACCACACCAAAAACACTTAAAATCCTCTGTAAGTTATGGCATTTCACCATGGACTTGACATCTAAAAATAAAGATGTGAGCCTGTACCTGCTATATTTGATGGATATGATCTATATCTAGTGATTAAACATCAAACTATTGGATTGAATTGTTGTTTTGGGGGTAGAAAACCCACATTTAACCCTGTGGAGTGTCCAAAAGCTCCAAATAATCCAGACTTGTTGCCTCCATCAGACTAGAAAACAAAGCAGCGTGGAGCCCTACTGTAAATTTACCTCTAAAGTTCTGGCTGTAAACTCCATGAGGCCAGTTTCAGTTTGATGATGATATACCAAGTAAAACTGGAGACAAGCTCAAATATATTTAGTATCAAATGATAGAACCGGATGGAACCCTCTTATATGGTAGATTTGACACCTTTGTTCACATTTGACACATTTAGAATTCTTTATTGAGCATGATAGTGTTTTGAAAGTTTAAAAAAAGGTTCAAAATCACATTTTATGTTGGATTAAAGGACTAAAAGACAGAAAATGACTAAAAAAGACACAAAAAGACCAAATAAAGAAACAAAATGACCAAAAAAAGACACAAAAAAGACACAAAATGACTTACAAAGACACAAAATGACACAAAATGACCAAAATAAGACACAAAAATACCCAAAATGACTAAAAAAAGACACAATATGACCAAAAAAGACACAAAAAACACCCTTTTATTTACATATTTGACGCCCTATGCAAGGTATCATTTATTCATAAAAGAGGCATTCTTAATTCCCAACACTAGTTTAGTTCATCTTTATTAGAAATATTCTTAAATTCAGTCTGCTATTTTATATATTTGTGAAAACCATGAAACCATGCTATTTTCTCTCATAATAACTATAATATCAAAATATCCTCTTGTGCAGCTAGTTTTATAATCTGCTAACACAAATTTTCATATCTTGATGCACATTTACATCTCAAGATTGCAAACTAACTGGCACTTAGTTTCTGACCTCGTGTCATTATTAAATTCCAATTCAGAAAACATTTCAGCTCGCTGTATGCTTGTTGAATGCAGAGAACCCGTGGATTATAATGTCTTCTAAAGTGCGACTCTTTCAGCAGCAGCTGCTTTAAGATGCTCAGAAACCTCTATAATCTTCACGGGGGCACTTTTAATTTCCTGCCTGCAATCAATTCTGTCAGGTGTCACACTTTCCAAACAGTGAAAACTTCACTGCAGGATCATAGAGTGTGTATGGATCGTCTCGGGTCACTGATTAATAAGCATGACATGAACCCCCCGGGGGACTTTCCATTATAGCTACCTGGGGTTCACACCCTCAGTGTGTGTGTGTGTGTTCTTTTACTTCCTACATAGTGAGGACCAGAACACGTTTTTAACCAACAGAGTGAGGACATTTTTGCAAAGTGAGGACATTTTGGCCGGACCTCACTTCTTTAAAGGCTTTTTTGAGATTTCAGACTTTATAAGAAATAAAAATGAGTTTAAAAAAAAGATAATTAACTGAAACTGTATCATGTGGTTACAAAACTCACTAAAATTATAGTGAAAATGTCCTTCCATTTAATCTTTTACGTCAACTTTTTGAAGATGGATAAGACCAAAAAAATTAAGGCCAAATTTACTGTGACCTCTTTTAATCTCCCACCCAACAAATACCCCATTACAAAAAACTAAAACTAACATTAAAAACTAATAAAAACTAAAGCATTTCAAAAAAATAAATACTAAACTAAAACTAGCAAACTCACTCTAAAAACTCATTAAAACTAACTGAATTTGAAAACAAAAATCCAGAACAAAATTAAAACTAAAACTGATGAAAAATCCAAAACTATTTTAACCTTGCAAATGAATTCACTGTTTCAATGAGGGTCCTCACAAAGATAGAAGTACAAGAGTGTGTGCGTGTGTGTGTGTGTGTGTGTGTGCGTGTGCATGTGCGTGTGCGTGTGTGTGTGTGAGTGAGTGAGAAAGTGCAAGAATGGGTGTGTATGATAGGGAGTAAACTACTGTGTGTGTCTTTTTGTGTGTGTGAGAGCTAAACAGAAGTGTCCATGCCCACCGTCCTGCCCACCTGCTTAAACAGTGTGTGTGTGTGTGTGTGTGTGTGTGTGTGTGTGTGTGTGAGACCTCTCTTCCAGAGGAGATGATGAGCTCATTATGGAGAGGCACGAAACAGAGATTAAAGAGCAAATAAGAAGAGGCGGCAGGATGGACGGAAAGAACAGAGAGAAATGGGAAAATGATGGACGGAGAGAAGGCTGTTGAAGGAGAAATAAGAGGGTCAGGTGAGATGGAGGGATGAGGAGAGGACTGGAAGAAGGGTTAGGGTCAAGGGAACATGTGGAGTGGAAGGGAGGATGGAGGGAAGAAGGAAGAAAAGAGGGAAACGATAGAAAGCAGGACGGAGGAATTGATTGAAGAAGTTAGCTGTGTTTGCTGTGTGTGTGTGTGTGTGTGTGTGTTCTTGTGCTTCCTACATAGTGAGGACCAGTACACGTTTTTAACCAACAGAGTAAGGACATTTTTGCAAAGTGAGGACATTTCGGCCGGTCCTCACTTCTTTAAAGGTTTTTTTTTTGAGATTTCAGACTTTGTTTTAAGGGTTAAAGGTTACATGATAATGATAATTAACTGAAACTGTATTGTGTGGTTACAAAACTAACTAAAATTATAGTGAAAATGTCCTTTGTTTTCCTCTTTGTCAACTTTTTTCATACATAATGAAGATGGATCAGACAAAGGAAATAAAGGCAAAATTTACTGTGACCTCTTTTAATCTCCCACCCAACAAATACCCCATTACAAAAAACTACAACTAATAAAAACTACACTAAAACTAAAGCATTTAAAAAAACTAAATACTAAACTAAAACTAGCAAACTCACTCTAAAAACTCATTAAAACTAACTGAATTTGAAAACAAAAATTCACAATGAAAATTTAAACTAAAACTAATGAAAAATCCAAAACTATTATAACCTTGCAAGGGAATTCACTGTTCCGATGAGGGTCCTCACAAAGATAGAAGTACAAGAATGTGTGTGTGTATGCTAATTGACAGAATGAAAAAGTACATGTGAGAGAGAGAGAGAGAGAGATAATGGAGCATGGAACTGCAGCGAGACAAAAAAATAATAAAAAAAAAATAGCACCACACTGAGTCCTTATTTTTTTTCCCCCTCGTCTTTTTCTCTGGAAGAACCAGCTGAGAGTTTTTGAAGGTTCGATGTAGGAGGCGGCAGGGTGGGGGAGCACGGAGCGAGAGAGAGAGAGAGAGAGAGAGAGAGAAAGGAGGGGAGAAGTAAATGTGCTGCCTCTCCCTTTCCTCTCTTTTCCCCGAGTGTCTCACTCCTCTCGTCGCCTCGTTCATCCGATTTCCGTGAGCTGAGGAAAGAGAAGAGAAGAAGAAGAAGGAATAAGACAGAGAGAATGGCCGAGGTGTTTGTGGGACTAAACCTCAGCGATTAAGTGCTGCATTGTGAAAGGAGAGAAACATTGGAGGTAAAGAGGAAAGCCACGCCGAGAAGAGGAAGAAGATAAAAGGGGGAGGAGGAAGAGGAGGGATTTTGGGGGGGAAGCAAGAGAGCCTCTGAGCCGGGAGGACGAGGAAGACGAGGAGAAACAAGTGAGGACAGAGTGGCGAAAGTTATTAGGATTCCTAAAAAAAGACCAAAAAAATAACAGAGTTAGAAGTGGTAGAAAAAGAAGAAGGTAAAAAAGTGAGAAAGAAGAAAGAGACGCTGAGACTTGAAACTTGGTCAGCCATCCCATCATCAGAGATGGACAAAGTGGAGCGAGTGATGAAGATGGTGAAGAGGATGTCCCCGAGGAAGAAGAGGAGAGAAGGAGGGGGAGGAAGAGGAGGAGGACCAGGAGAGCTGGAGAGCCCGGACACCCTGTGTGACGAACTGTGCCGCTTCAGCCTCTGCATCGGCGGTGAGCGGGCGCATCGCCACGTGTGTGTGTGTGTGTGTGTGTGTGTGTGTGTGTGTGTGTGTGTATGTGTTCATGTATGCATTGTTTTCAATATGGAGTTTGCAGGATTTCCTGGATCTCTGCATACTTTTCAGGATTTCTCTGTTTTGATTTTCTCTTTATGGGTGCTTAGTTAAGATGGGACTTAAAGATTAAGATGCATTTGCATTTTTTTTGTTGCAACAGTGTGTGTGTGTGTGTGTGTGTGTGTTCTTGTACTTCCTACATGTTGAGGACCAGGACACATTTTTAACCACAAGAGTGAGGACATTTTTGTGAAGTGAGGACATTTCGGCCGGTCATCACTTATTTAAAGGCTTGTTTGAGAGTTCAGACTTTGTTTTAGGGTTTAGGGTATATATATATATATATATATATATAGGGTTGGGCATTTAGTAAGGGGTAAGGGGCTAGGGAATTCACTATTCCAATGAGGGTCCTTACAAAGATAGAAGTGAAGGAATCGTGAATTCTTGTCATAGAAGAGGCTAGCATATTGTTCACAGTGTACAACATTTAAGTAAAGCGAATAAAAGCACATATCTATAAACTATAGAGTTCTACAAAGAGTCTAAACTTGTGTAGGCTTACAAAAGAGAGGAAAGGTGTGTGTGTGTGTGTGTGTGTGTGTGTGTGTGTGTTTGTGTGTGTTCATGAATGATGCCATGACAGTGGATGGGTGTGTTCTTGTGATACATGTATGCATTGTTTTCAATATGGAGTTTGCAGGATTTCCTGGATGTCTGCATACTTTTCAGGATTTTTAAAAAAAATGTCATTTTCTCTTTAAGGCTGCTTAATTAAGATGAGACTTAAAGATGCATTTGCATTTGCATTTTTTTTTGTTGCAACAGTGTGTGTGTGTGTGTGTGTGTGTGTGTGTGTGTGTTCTTGTACTTCCTACATGTTGAGGACCAGGACATGTTTTTAACCACAAGAGTGAGGACATTTTTGTGAAGTGAGGACATTTCGGCCGGTCATCACTTCTTCAAAGGCTTGTTTGAGAGTTCAGACTTTGTTTTAGGGTTTATATATATATATATATATATAGGGTTGGGCATTTAGTTGTGATGGTGAAGGTTAGGGTAAGGGGCTAGGGAATTCACTATTCCAATGAAGGTCCTCACAAAGATAGAAGTGAAGGAATCGTGAATTCTTGTCATAGAAGAGGCTAGCATATCGTTCACAGTGTACAACATTTAAGTAAAGCGAATAAAAGCACATATCTATAAAATATAGAGTTCTACAAAGAGTCTAAACTAGTATAGGCTTACAAAAGAGAGGAAAGGTGTGTGTGTTCATGAATGATGCCATGACAGTGGATGGGTGTGTTCTTGTGAGTACATGTATGCATTGTTTTCAATATGGAGTTTGCAGGATTTCCTGGATGTCTGCATACTTTTCAGGATTTCTTAAAAATAATTTCTGTCTTTTCATTTTCTCTTTAAGGCTGCTTAATTAAGATGGGACTTAAAGATGAGAGCATATTTTTTTGTTGCAACAGTGTATGTGTGTTTGTACTTCCTACATAGTGAGGACCGGGACACGTTTTTAACCACCAAAGTGAGGACATTTTTGTGAAGTGAGGACATTTCGGCCGGTCCTCACTTCTTTAAAGGCTTGTTTGAGAGTTCAGACTTTGTTTTAGGGTTAAAGGTTAGTATTAGGTTTATGTTAGTGTTAGGGTTGGGCATTTAGTTGTGATGGTGAAGGTTAGGTTAAGGGTTAGGAGGGTAAGGGGCTAGGGAATTCACTATTCCAATGAGGGTCCTCACAAAGATAGAAGTGAAGGAATTGTGAATTCTTGTCATAGAAGAGGCTAGCATATTGTTCACAGTGTACAACATTTAATAGACAGGTATTTATATATATACATATATATATATATATACTCCTATATATAAGCAAATAAAAGCACACATCTATAAACTATAGAGTTCTACAAAAAGTGTAAACTAGTGTAGGCTTACCAAAGAGAGGAAAGGTGTGTGTGTGTGTGTGTGTGTGTGTGTGTGTGCGTGTGTGTGTGTGTGTGTGTGTGTCTGGACTCTTTCAAAGAGAGGACATATGTTTTGTATCCCTAAATATATAAGAAAATGCACTTCTCAGTATGGAAATGGGAGCCTGTATTTAATATATTCACTTATAAATTCTTCTTTGTGGCTTTTATCAGATGCACATCTAGTTATTGATCCGTGCATTTTACAACTGAAAAAAAAACCCTCCTGAAAAATAAAGAATTACAGCATTTGTCCGGTTTATATGACCAACGTTTAAGCCATGACTAGCGTGGCGTTCTTAAATCAAGGCTAAAGTCTTATGGAGGAGGCAGGGTTCATGATATTTCACTTCAACTCTGGACAAAAGTTGATTCTGGTTTGTTTGAACCATTACTGGGATTTTCCAATTAACTACCTTTGTTGTTGTTTTGATGTAATGACTTGTTGGTCATGACCTGTACTGGTTCGTCAGTACTGTAACTAGTTTTCATCAGCAATGAATATTTGGGGAAAAAGCCTAAATCTGTTCAGGTTATGTTTTGTGTCAATGTTTTTAAATCACAGTATCCACCCACGTGAAGTAAAATGGAGCCAAGATGTGCTCATATTTCACCGTTTTCACCTCCAAACAGGTACTTGAACTAAAATAGCATTTATGATTCACATAACCTGTGTTACTGCCCTGCTGGAGTCTCTTCTGCTGATGTTACTGCTCGCCTTCTGAATGTGAGGAAAGTTCTGAGTACATTTACATTTAGTCATTTAGTCATTTAGCAGACGCTTTTATCCAAAGCGACTTACAGGAAAAAAGGGGAACAATCAAGTTATGGTGTAATAAGAGGCGTTAGTGCAGCAATAAGTGCTAGTGAGTTCCACCAACGGGGAACAAGAAATGCAAAGAGTTTGGATTGCCTCGTGACGATATTTTCTATTTCTATTTTCTATTTCTATTCTATTTTGTGGCCCCCACCTTGATATGAAAGTTTAATGTGAGTTTTATATGAATGGTACTTTACTGTGTTGTATGTGGAAGGTCCCTTTAATTACTTTTTTTGGTCATTTTGTGTCTTTTTTAAATAATTTTGTTGTTTTTTGGTAATTCTGTGTCTTTTTTTGATAATTTTGTGTCTTTTTTGTAATTTTGTGTCTTTTTTTGGTCATTTTGTGTCTTTTGGGTCATTTTGTGTCTTTTTTAAAATAATCGTGTGCTTTTTTGGTAATTCTGTGTATTTTTTGGTAATTTTGTGTTCTCTTTTGTAATTTTGTGTCTTTTTAAAGTAATTTTGTATCTTTTTTTGGTCATTTTGTGTTTTCTTTTGTAATTTTGTGTCTTTTTTAAGTAATTTTGTATCTATTTTGGGTCATTTTGTGTCTTTTTCAGTCATTTTGTGTCTTTTTTTAAATAAGTTTGTGTCTTTTTTTAGTCATTTTGTGTCCTTTTTAAGCAATTTAGCTTTTTTCTGTCATTTTGTGTCTTTTTTTTTGGTCATTTTGATACTGCCTCCAGCAACCCGCAGGTAATTTGAGTTTTAGACCCCTGTGCTAAATCCTAAATCTCATATGGATGTAATGACTGGCATTACTGAGACGTCCGAGACATTTCCTCCTGCCGGGACATAAAAAAAGTTTGTCTCGGTGTGTTCCTGGGACGCTGCTTTGTTGTGTGTTTACTGCATCGCTGCTCAGTCGGCTTAATTAGTTAGTGCTAGCATTTAATTAGCTCTGAGCTGGTTAGTGTTGATGCTACAGTTTGTTAGGTACCTCATGTTCTTCAAAGACTCCGGGAAGTGTTTCACAGAGAGTTCAGATATTTTTTTGAGAAGTTTATTTTTTAACTGGCTTTGATCGTACACAAACAGCTCGAGCGTGGTGGAGGACGTAGACGTACATGTGTGAGAGAGGGGCAGTGTGAGCGGGCCTCTCTTCACTCTAGCCTCCCATGTATCCTTTCATCAAACAATCTTTCTAATCACTCAGCAGAAACTGCAGCAGCCAGACTTCAAACAGCATCAAACAGCCGTCAGAGAACCAAACGCTGCACTGCAGGCGGGGAAAGGTCACTTTGGAAACAAGAGGGAACACGATTATATCAAGAGAAACATCCCAATATCCTTCTCTGTTCCAGCACAATACATGGTTTTAATCCTCACATGGCTTACAGCAACAGGAGACCATGGCTGTATCCCAAAGACAAGGATGCTTCCAGTAACACTTTACAATAACCATGATTTATAGATGGTAAATAGACCATTTATAAATGGTAAACAGATAGTTTATTAATGTTTAATCATCATTTATAAACCAAATATAGGCCATTTAGAATGGTGAATAGAAAATGTAATAATGTTGAACTATAATTTATAAATGCCAAATAGATTACTTTACCATAAAAAAACATAATTATTAGTTTATTAATAGCTTTACACACATTTTAACATTTTTAACACCATATTAAGTATGTAAATGATTTCAAAATGATTCTTATACCTTTAAGAAATTTCTTGAAACCATTTAAAGATTAAATATGTATAGAATTTTGTAAATGGTTAATAATAATTGGTTTATAAACCATCTATAAACATCACTTAGATGGTTATTGTAAAGTGTTACCATGCTTCCTTGCTAGGATCCTTCCTTCAGAGTCGCGTCCTCCAGAGATCCTTCCTATCACTGTGATAACGCACAAATGGAGCAGCCTTTCCAGTGTGCAGCTGTGCGTCTTTGCTTAACCCTTTATCAGGCAAAGAACTATATTTGGTAACTTCAGTGGATATCAAAAGTTGCAAATTTACTAGATTAAAGTGGCAAATCTACAAGAAAAAAAGTTGCAGATTAACGAGATTTAAAGTGGCAAATCTGCGAAAAAAAAGTCGCAATTTACGAGATTTAAAGTGGTGAATCTGCTAGAAAAAAGTTGTGTCTTTTTTTTAAATAATTGTCTGCCTTTTTTGGTAAGTTTTTTTGGTCATTTTGTGTTTTCTTTTGTAATTTTGTGTCTTTTTAAAGTAATTTTGTGTCTTTTTCAGTAATTTTGTGTCTTTTTTTGGTAATTTTGTGTCTTTTTTAGTTATTTTGTGTCTTTTTAAAATAATTTTGTGTAATTTTTTGGTCATTTTGCCTCCTGCGCAAAAAAACTCGCAATTTACGAGATTTAAAGTGGTGAATCTGCGAGAAAAAAGTTGCTTTTTTTCCCACTTCTTCGTAAATCTGTGACTTTTTTTCCCACACAGATTTGCCACTTTAAATCTCTTAAATCTGCGACTTTTTTTCTTGTAGATCTGCTACTTTAATCTAGTAAATTTGCAACTTTTTTCTCGAAATATTTTTATTTTTTATTTTGGATATCCGCTGAAGTTACCAAATATGGTTCTTCGCCTGATAAAGGGTTAAATTCAGCGCAGCAATTTCAAAACCAGTCCAGACATGACGTGTCTTTGGTATCAGCACTCTGCTACATATTAGTGGAAATGGAAGAAGATGCTTTAAGGTTGAATCTCCATGATTTAACAAGTAAAAGCCACAAAGTGGATTAAACCTGAATATTTCACTGATCCTGGCTGCTATTCATTTTTATAAAAGCAGCGGAGCATAACTCACCATGGAGATGTGTTCTGTGATTGTTTTTATTTTATTTTACAGTACAGCACAATAACAGTTATCTATAGCTAACAATAACGGATAATAGCGGATGGTCGGTCTGTTAACACAGTAAACAAATTTATAACTTTCTGAATGGCATAGCTGTGTATAGTTTGCACATATTACATCATCATCTGATGCATATAAACATTAAATGAAATTAACAAGAAAATAGTCAAAATAATGACAAAAAAGTTGAAGTCACAAGAAATTGTCAAAATGAAAAGAAAAAAGCTGAAGACATGAAAAAAGGTCAAAATGAGATTTAAAAAAAATTGAAATCACGAAAAAAAAGTCAAAATAAAGACAAAATCGTCAAAATAATGAAAACAAGTTGAAGTTACGAGAAAAAGTAAAAATGAGAAGAAAAAATTTGAAAAAAATAAATAGAAAACCTGATCAACCCTTAAGAAGCAGCTAGTTAATTTTCCTCATCGTTGTTGTTTATAACCATTTTAATTGAGTCCTAAATTGTTCCATTGTCTGTCGTCTGCTTTCATATTTACTTTCCTTGATTCTCTTTATTCCCACCAGCAACGTGCAAATACCTTGGCAACCATTTTTTTTTTTGACATATGCTGAGAAAACTGTGATTGGGGAGTGAGTTTCATGCCGGCAGGCTGCAGAGAAGTGAAAAAACATGAAAATCATCAAAATAATGCGAAAAAAGTTGAAGTCATGAAAAAAGTCACGAGAAAATAGTCAAAATAATGGAAAAAAGTTGAAGTCAGGGGAAAAAGGTCAAAATGAGAAAAAAAAGTCAAAATCATGAAATAAGGTCAAAATGAAAAGAAAAAAGTTGAAGTCACAAGAAAATATTCAAAATGAGAAAAAACAATCGAAATAATAAAAAAGTCAAAATAACAAGAAAGAAGTCAAAGTCATGAGAAAAAGTCAAAATAAAAAAAAGTTGAAATCATGAAAAAAGTCAAATTAACGAGAAAATAGTCAAAATAATGGAAAAAAATCAAAGTCACGAGAAAAAAGCAAAATGAGAAGAAAAAAGTTGCAGATTTAAGAGATTTAAAGTGGCAAATCTGCACGAAAAAAGTTGCAGATTTACAAGAAAAAAGTGGAAAAAAAGCAACCTTTTTCTCGCAGATTCACCACTTTAATCTCATAAACTTTCTTCTCAAAATATTACCCCCCCTTAAGAAGCAGCTAGTTCATTTTCATCATCGTTGTTGTTTATAACCATTTTAATTGAGTCCTAAATTGTTCCATTGTCTGTCGTCTGCTTTCATATTTACTTTCCTTGATTCCCCACTCTTTATTCCCACCAGCAACGTGCAGCTGTTTACAACTGTTGCCAGTAAAATACAAGGAAATCATCAAAATAATGAGAAAAAAGTTGAAGTCACAAGAAGTTATTCAAAATGAGAATAAAAAGTTGAAATCACGAAAAAAGTCAAAATGAGAAAAAAAGTCAAAATCATGAAAAAAGGTAAAAATGAGAAGAAAAAAGTTGAAGTCACAAGAAAATATTCAAAATGAGAAAAAACAATCGAAATAATGAAAAAAAAGTAAAAATAACAAGAAAGAAGTCGAAGTCATGAGAAAAAATCAAAATGAAAAGAAAAAAGTTGCTGATTTAAGAGATTTAAAGTGGCAAATCTGCACGAAAAAAGTTGCAGATTTACAAGAAAAAAGTGGAAAAAAAGCAACTTTTTTCTCGCAGATTCACCACTTTAACCTCATAAACTTTCTTCTCAAAATACTACCCCCCCTTAAGAAGCAGCTAGTTCATTTTCATCATCGTTGTTGTTTATAACCATTTTAATTGAGTCCTAAATTGTTCCATTGTCTGTCGTCTGCTTTCATATTTACTTTCCTTGATTCTCTTTATTCCCACCAGCAACGTGCAGCTGTTTACAACTGTTGCCAGTAAAATACAAGGAAATCATCAAAATAATGAGAAAAAAGTTGAAGTCACGAGAAATGATTCAAAATGAGAATAAAAAGTTGACATCACGAAAAAAGTCAAAATGAGAAAAAAAGTCAAAATCATGAAAAAAGGTAAAAATGAGAAGAAAAAAGTTGAAGTCACAAGAAAATATTCAAAATGAGAAAAAACAATCGAAATAATGAAAAAAAAGTAAAAATAACAAGAAAGAAGTCGAAGTCATGAGAAAAAGTCAAAATGAAAAAAAAAGTTGCAGATTTAAGAGATTTAAAGTGGCAAATCTGCACGAAAAAAGTTGCAGATTTACAAAAAAAAAAGTGAAAAAAAAAGCTACTTTTTTCTCGCAGTTAATTTTCATCATCGTTGTTGTTTATAACCATTTTAATTGAGTCCTAAATTGTTCCATTGTCTGTCGTCTGCTTTCATATTTACTTTCCTTGATTCTCTTTATTCCCACCAGCAACATGCAGCTGTTTACAACTGTTCCCAGTAAAATACCTTGGCAACCATTTTTTTTTTTTTTGACATATGCTGAGAAAACTGTGATTGGGGAGTGAGTTCCAGCCGGCAGGCTGCAGAGAAGTGAAAAAACAAACAGTCCTCTTCCATCGCCATCGTCATAAAAAACATGCCACGGGTCATTAAGTTGACCACGACAGTTTTCCTCTGCTCAGAAATGAGCGAAGCGATTTATCCCCCACATTTCCTGGCTAATAGTGCCTCTGAAGTGTTTGTCCTCCTGTGGGAGAACAGCTTGTGCGACAACTGCACACAAACCAACCTTGTCCAGGTAGATTCGAGCATGATTTCTTTGTCTGCACCTGTTATGGAAATTGCATTTATATTACCAATTTTTTAGTGTTGGAACAGTGTCTATGTGGAAGTCCCATCAATCAAAGACACACACCTTTGACGGTATAATTCAGGGTTTTTTCCTACAGCGCTTTTCATCCCCAATAAGTGCAGTACGTGACAGACACAAGCGACAGTAATGTGAGAGGAGAAAAAGCTTGGAACATTTCGTCTATTGTCTCTGAACAATGGATCTGTGTGTGTCTACGTGAGTTAAGTGTGGAATAAAGATGGAAAGAATGAAACATGGGGACAAAATGATATGCTGTAAAAATATTAATCTTGCCTATAGACCAGGCTGGACCATCAAATATATCTCAAAATATGATTTTCTCTTGCAAAAAATTGGCTCTGTGACACAAATGCATATATGCAATAATGTCATTAAGTGAAAATACAGTGAAAGGGTCAAAGTTATGAGACCAAACTGCTAAACGTCCTTTTTTTTAAATATCTATATACAAAATGTCCCGTTGTTTTTACAGAAAAAACTGTCAGCTGTGGTTACCAGAATATTTCCGTAAAAAATACAGTACATATGTCAACATCTTTACAGAACATCTTGTACATTTTACATCCTAAAACTGTAGTAATTAAAAAATAATAATAATAATAATAATAAAGTTGTAGATTTTACCGTCCTTTACTGCTAATTTAACTGAAAAAGCAGCATCCTGCTTTTTCAGCACATCATGAACGTTTTGGAGTTTTCTTTCTTTCTCTTCTGCACATTTTTGCATATAATTTACATTAAGTTGTATATAGTATATTGTATATTGTTAAATGTCTTTTTCTTATGTTGTTTATTTAGATTGTTTATTTTTTATCTTTATCTTAAAGGGAAATTATTTCGTGTGAAAATTTTGTGGTCGGCTGTAACAAAGAAATTTCCCCGCTGTGGGATTAAAAAAGTCAAATCTAATCTAATCTTTTATACTAATTATTTATGCAAAATTTACATGCAGATTTTGCTTATTGTGCATTGAATACCAGTAAATTAACATTTAGTTATTATTTATTGTCCACTGAATACCAGTAAAATTTACAAGTTGTTCTGTAAAGTTGTTTACATTTTTACTGTATTTTTTTGCTGAATTATTCTGGTAACCACAGCTGCCATTTTTTTTCTGTAAAAGCAACGGAATTTTTTTACAGTGTAACTTTATTGACACGTTGCCGTGGATACGCATTGTTCTGCTTCTCTCCTGATGACGGCTCGCCTTGTTAGTGACCTGTCAATCAAAGGTAGCCCCGCCCCCAAATCATACGATTCTTTATCTTCTATTTTCTCCTAAATGGGGCCATTATTAGAACTATTGACATCAGATTGTCTTGAAGAAGATTTTTTACTAGTGATTGAGACCATAGTGTTGTCCTAAAAAACATTTCTGAAGTAATAAATAAAGTGAGAAGTTTTCTCATTTTGTATTGAAATGAATGGACCTAAATGCTTTTGGAGCCTTGGCTGTAGACCAGGCTGGACCATCAAATATATCTCAAAATATGATTTTCTCTTGCAAAAAATGGCTCTTTGACACAAATGCATGGCAGCAAAACTTTCAACTCCAACGTCTTCTGTGCTGGTTTTGAATTAATGTGGATATGGATGTGCCCTGCAGCAAAAATTCAAATTTCTCTGAGGTAAATTGCTTGAAAGCCAGAGTAAGACACAGGTTGAAAGAAAAAGCGCACATGCAATCGCTGGAAAATAATCACAATAAGTTGGTCCACATGCTGATATATGCAGGAAAAGCAGGATGTTAAGTTTTTTAAACTGTCTCTGTTCAGCATCTTTCAGTCTGTCCTTACATCACATGCATGGCTCCTTTTTCTCCACACAAACTTGGCTATCAGTCAGATTTTTCATTTTATTTTAATTAACAAAGTATTAAGCTGCCAGGAACCCAAAATACAAACAAAAGACACAGGTGTCTATGGAAATGTACCTTCTTTTTTTTTTACACACAAAAACAGCAGAAAATTACAAAAAAAAAAGAAACAAAATGACAAAAAAAGACACAAAATGACCAAAATGACACAAAATGACTAAAAAAAAGTCACAAAATTACCAAAAAAGACACAAAATGTCTCAAAAAAGACCCAAAATGACCAAAAAAGAAACAACAGGAGACAAAATGATTAAAAAAAAGACACAAAATGACCAAAAAAAGACACAAAATGACGGAAAAAATAATAAATAATAAAACTACAAAACAGTCTATTTGCATGTCAATTAAAAATAGTAATAGTTTTCATTGTAGAAAGAAAATTCACATTTTAAAAATGGTCTAGAAACATAAATGTCACACTGTGAAAGCTCCTATGATTGAACTTTAACTGGCTTTCTCAGCTTGTCTACATATCATATATAAATAAAGTTATTACTGTAAATAAAACATGTATTTTCAATAAATAGAAGGACTCCAGAGGGTTTAAAGCAGATGTGTCCTCTTGTGGGAAGAGAAAACGTGATGAAATGAAACAGTGCTTTGTATTGTTTTTTTTACCAGTCCTGCAGTTTACCTCAACTGGTCCTGCTGCTTTAGGAGGACCAGGTGTGTTTGTGAGTCTAAGCCTTCCCCCAAGCCACTGATAGAGTGAAACCCTGCCAGATTTGGTTCGTGCATGTGTGTTCTGGGAACCTAAATATACCCCCGAAGCTGCTGAGCCTCTGCATTATTTCCATGAGAGCCAATTTTCATCTCAAATCTGCATCTTGTAATTATGCCTCACGCACTGAAATTATCAGTTTCACAGTGAAACTCAACGACTGCAGCAGCTGACACATAATGCAAACGAGAAGTGCGATGGAGGTGGAAACATTAGCATCAGCCGGGAGGCAAATCCTGCTCAAACAGTCAAAGCTTCACCTTTACTGGAGCTGCTGCAGATAAACAAACCCCACAGAACATTTCAGAGCTCAGGCATGTTCAGGGTGCTGCAAAAAGACAGTTAACTGGCACCCTGTGAACTTTTTATTTAACCTTTAAGATATCATGCAGCACATCAAAACAACAGGCAGGAAATAAAGCAGAAAACACAGAGGCTCCCATTGGCAAAAAAATGCTTTTTCATACGCTTTAATCTCAAATATGGACTGCAGCAAAGTGCATTGGGCCTCATTCCCCCAATATCTTCTTAAGAATCTTCTAAGGCCCCGTTTACACGAGGACGCTTGCGGGTAAAATCGACAAAATATTTTATCGGAAGTGCCTTTTGTTTAGACGGTGACGGCGTTTTTGGGGCTTAAAAACGCAAAAATCTGCTCAGATCTGCTCACGTCACGTATGTGTTTACGTCACATACATGCTCCAGTACAGGAAATAAACAAACGTGGGATTATTTCCATGGTGGGACCTTCAAGCTGCTCTGGCAGCTCTAATAAACTTACAGGAGTCTTTCCACCAAATGTACAGGATATGTACAGATAGTATTAGTGAACAGAGAAGGATCTGGAATTACCTCCATCACATTCTGGATGCAGCGATTGGTGGGAGGAGCCAGACGGCTGTGAACGAGACCTGGGAGATCTAGTGATGGAGGAGAACTTTGTGGAAGGAGTAGCTGATGAAAATGTGTGGCGTGAAAACTTCTGCATGCCCAAAGATGCTCTTATGGCTTTAAGTGATGCCGCCTGGCTGCATACGATCGAATTTCACACACTTTTGCGTCACCGTATGCAGCAGGTTTCCTCCTGAAAACGCTCTAAACGCGGAATAAAAAGTGAAGATGTGACGCCACTTTCGCGTCTTCTGTTCAGACCGTCATCATGTAAACGTAGCCTGAGATTCTCTCTTAAGTCCTTCTTAAGAAGATTTCTAAGAAGACCCTACGTCAGATTCATCAACGTGTTCTTAAACCGCTGAATTGTTCGCAGCCGTGTTCTTAACTTGATGAATGCCATCTCCTCGTAAATAGAGCGGGCGTGCCAGGTGAGTCTAATTAACGTAGGATTAGCATAGGTAACCGCCCATTAATGCCCATAAAAGGGCATAAAATGGACTGCAGGGCCACACAGAGGAAACAGCAACAGAATGCCTAAAGCAAAGAGTAAATCTGTTGGAGCAGGTAAAAAGAAAAAAAAACTTTAGCAGTTCAGAACTAGAAGTTCTGCTGCAGGAGATCACTCGGAGGAAGAAAATTAAATTTAGCAGCCTTAGTGCAGGTTGCAACAACACAAACAATTTATTTTCTGGAATAATACCTTATGTCTTTAGTATTGGACTGAGGGGTTGCAACCTTTATTTTTTTTATTTTTTTATCACATATGAAGTCCTGCAGAGCCAACCAGAACAGACAGAGCCTCCTGCAGCAGCAATATATCTGCCATTGCTTTGTAGGCCGTTGATGGAGAAATGCCACCTACCATAACATTGATATTAGCTGGAAACTATTTGAATATTATTGGAAAATTGAACCTTGTAGCCACTTTAAACCTCCTAAAGATAGGTAGGCTAAATAGACTTCAGATGAGATGAGTCAGGGTGGAAATCCAGAGTGAGTTGTGTTACTGACCAGGTGTAGGCCTATCACACAATGGGGCGGAGCTCCCCTAAAAGGGGGCGGGGCTCCCCAAAACGGGCGGAGCTCCACCAAAAGGGGGCGGGGCTTCCCTAAAAGGCGTCCGATCGGTAACAGTGCAATGCAACAAAACGTCCTACGTAAATAATGATATTTAAAAAAAATTATTGAAAAATCTTCTAAATCGACACACACCTTCATGCCATGTGCAAGTCACATATGAAATCTTAGGATTGAGATATGCCCTAGACACACAAACACAAACACACACACACACACACACACACACAGATGCTTCTTGCTTTATAGAGAGATATTTACCAAACTAAGAAATAAGGGCAAAATAAAAATGCAAATTTTGCAACAGTTTAGGAAGAAGGCACAGAGAGACTACTGTTCCTTAAATGGGGGTGGAAAAAAACAAAAACAAACAAACAAACATAAACATACTTTGGAGGACTTGTTGAGTGTGCAGCATATTTACAAGGCTACAGCGTCTGTAACAATGTAACAATCATGTGGTTAAGTCTGATATGATTTGTTCATAGAAACTGTTTTATTAAATCCATCAACAACATCAAACCCCCACTGTTGAGCAGCTGCACTCATTATTTTGTGCATTAATTTATTTCACCACATAAAACACAATACAAATCAATCTAGTTGTCTTGCGGTGCAGAATCTTAATCTTCTTTGATTCAAGAAATGTGAAAGTAAAGTATAATTTTATTTCACCACAACAACACTGAGTGGGAACAACAGCTGTGCTGCCCAACAACATCCGGTACCAACAATATTGTTTAAAATCTCTAATTAAAGGTTTGGAGGCTTAAAGAGAAACCAGACTGCAGTGCATTCAAACTGAACCCACTTTATTAGAGTTTTGCTTAAATGTCTTCTCTCATTGCGTCCACTGATCATCAGGGTTTTTAGATTTATTTTAGGTTTAAGGTTGATTTTTATTTGCACAGTTAGAATTACATAAAATGACAAAGATAACATATAGTCTAAAGTGCAGGGAGAGGCAGAAAACCCAGATGGGCTTATTTATTTAAAGCCTCCACCTAAAATTTCATAGTTATTAGAAACTAATAAACTAATAATAGAAAAAAGAAGTCATAATGACAATAACAAAAACAATAAAAAATGAAAATGAACATAAAAAAGACACAAAATGACCAAAAAAAGACACAAAATAACTAAAATTGACACAACAACAGACACAAAAAAGACACAAATGACCAAAAAAGACACAAAATAACTTAAAAAAGACAAAAACAGACACAAAATTACCAAAAAAAGACACAAAATGACTTATAAAGACACGGAAACACATGAAAAGGATTAAAAAATGGACAAAATAAAGTTTCATAGTTATAAGAAAGTAATAAACTGATAATAGAAAAAACAAGTCATAATGACAATAACAAAAACAATAAAAGACGAAAATGAACATGTTATAAAAGTGTATTTGTGTGTGAATTAGAATTATAAAAACAGCAGTTAAATGAGCTTTCAGACATCTTTTGAAACATTTTGAAGAGATGGAGTCCTTTACCAGATGGGAAAATGTATTTATTCCATAATTTAGTCCCTTAATTGAACAATAAATTGACCACAGAAGACACAAAATGACAAAAAAAACACAAATGACCAAGAAAGACACAAAATTACAAAAAAGACACAAAATAACTTAAAAAAGACAACAACAGACACAAAATTACCAAAAAAGACACAAAATGACTTATAAAGACACGAAAACACATGAAAAGGATTAAAAAATGGACAAAATAAAATTTCACAAAAAAGACACAAATGACCAAGAAAGACATAAAATGACAAAAAAGACACAAAATAACAAAAAAAAGACACCAAAAAGACACAAATGACCAAAAAAAGACACAAAATGACTTATAAAGACACAAAAACACATAAAAAGGATTAAAAAATGGACAAAATAGCCCAAGACTCCATAGAGTTAAGACACAGACAATTCTCACTCCAAATGAAGAGACAAATAACAACAAGACAAAAAAATACAACCAGTAAGTCAGTGTGTGATCCAGAGAAAGCTGGATCCTTTGTTAAAAATGTTTTTTTTCTTCTGGTGCGTCTTATTGAGGCTCTATGTTGTGTGATGTCGTCACATTAGGGTGTAAAAAAATTCCTTGTTTTCCTGCAGAAACAGCCACGTTGGCTGCAAACAATAGTTATTCTGGAATCCATTTCCATTCTCACCATGTAGTATCTGTTAAAAGTCCTGAACTTGGCAGGTGAGTTTGAGGATGAATTACTGTGGACAAAAGAAACGAGTTCCCCCGGCTTGTTTACAACAACTGAAGTGGTTCAAAGATGTGTTAACTGGAAAAATGTGCGAATTCACATCAAAAGCATAACAGATGGAGAGAGAGAAAAAAAAGAAATCAGCCTATTGAAAGCGGCTCACGAAGGCTGAAGAGGCTGAACTACATTCACCGCCAGCTAAATGGCTACATCAGCATCAAGAGAGCAGCAGAGAGGGAGGTAATTGAATATTCCAGCAACAAAAAGAAAATGAGAGCGGGAGGAAAAACATGGTTAGAGAAACAGGAAGGGATGAAAGAGGGCAGGTAATGAAATGTGACGTTAGGAACCTGCTGCAAATGGGTAAATAACATCAAGCTGATGGCCTCTACAGCACACTGCCTGAGGTCAGGAGCACCTCTGTCCTGTTGAGATCCACATGGAGGGTTTCCTTTAACACACTTACTTACTTAGACTTTAGTCGTGTTTCCTTTAGGGGGAAGAGTGGCCACTGGGAGTGTCTCCATTATAAAAAGGTCCCCAGAGGGATTTAGAGACTCTGGAGGTGACGTAATGTTTTAGATCAGGGGTGTCAAACTCAAATACACAATGAAAGAAAGATTGAACCCATTTCAGGCGGGAAAGCATTATCGCATTTCTACCATTAAAACCTGTTGGGGCGCTGTTGTGTTATTCTACCATTAAAGCCAGGAAAGAGGATACGTCGTTTTGTAGTATTTGTAGTTTTTTCCACCTATTTTCGGTCTCTTGGCCAATGAAATGCATCAGAATACATGTGGGAGTGTGGGACTTTTCCAGAACTTTGAAATCATCACCAAAAAAAGACACAAAATGACCAAAAAAAGACACAAAAAGACACAAAATTACAAAAAAATACACAAAATGACCGAAAAAAGACACAAAAAGACACAAAATTACCAAAAAAGACACCAAATGACTAAAAAAAGACACCAACTGATTTAAAAAAAGACACAAAATGACTAAAAAAGACACCAAATGACTAAAAAAAAAGACACCAAATGATTTAAAAAAGACACAAAATGACTAAAAAAAGACACCAAATTACTAAAAAAAGAGACCAACTGATTTAAAAAGAGACACAAAATGACTAAAAAAGACACCAAATGACTAAAAAAAGACACCAAATGATTTTTAAAAAAGACACAAAATGACTAAAAAAAGACACCAAATTACTAAAAAAAGACACCAAATTATTTAAAAAAGACACAAAATGACCAATAAAGACGCAAAATGACAAAAAAAAAGAAACAAAAAGACACCAAATTACTAAAAAAAGACACCAAATGATTTTAAAAAGACACAAAATGACCTATAAAGACACAAAATGACTAAAAAAGACACAAAAAGACACCAATTGACTAAAAAAGACATAAAAAGACTTTAAAAAAGACACAAGAAGACACAAAATGAGAATACATGTCGGAGTGTCGCAATGCAACATGGGACTTTTGCCAAAATTTGCATCCATCATTTTACCATCACAATCATTTGTTAACTGTTTTATTTATTTATTTTATTTATGCGCCAAAATTTAAAACTTGAATAAAATTGTGGGCCAACATTGAACAAATAAACCTTTTAATATATACCAAACATGTTTTGCTTTAACATTAAATATGGAACCAGCAACGCTTATAAACATACAATATATAACTAAATAGTGCAGACATGCAAAATCAAATTTCAAATAAAAATTAATTAATTAATTTACTTTCTTGCTCCTTTCAGTTATGTCCATGTCCTTGTACTTGTCGTGGTGTTTTGTTTCAAAGTGTCGTCTAATGTTGTACTCCTTAGTTATAGCCACGTTGGCTCCACTTACAAGACAAACCGCTCTGTCTTTTACATGTAAACAGATATTCTGCCTCCCAGCTGTCCAAAAAGCTCCTGTTTTCTGCCTTTCTTTTCTCCATTTTTGGGAAGGGGTAGCTGGGAGACAGCTCTAGCTTGAGGTTGCTATGACGACTGTCACAGAGGAGCGTTTCTTGGTCCTGTCCTGATTGACGCGCCAAAACAACAGCAGGGCATTGTGGGATTTGTAGTATTAGCTGTAAATGCGCCTTATAATACCGGCGGGTCAGCTTTTATAGTACAATAATAAGATAATAATTTGGTATTGCCTCGCAGACCAAATAAAATTACACTGCGGGCCAAATTTGGCCCGCAGGCCAGAGTTTGACACCCCTGTTTTAGATCATCGCAATGGATTAAACACGGGAGACGCAACTGTGGCCGCCGTCGCTAACTGTGCACAACATCAGCAGCTGATTATAAACAAAGCAGCATGGCTAATTATGCACAGCGTCTCCGCTGATCATAAACATAGTGATGGTGAATTAACCGGCATCACTAACTGTGCACAGAGTGTCCGGTGCTTGTTGTAAACAAACAGAGATCGCTAAGTGAACACCTCCTGCAGCAGCAGCACATACACACTGTACTGCTACAGAGCTAACTGTTAGCCTGTTAGCACATACACACTGTACTGCTACAGAGCTAACTGCTAGCCTGTTAGCACATACACACTGTACTGCTACAGAGCTAACTGTTAGCCTGTTAGCACATACACACTGTACTGCTACAGAGCTAACTGTTAGCCTGTTAGCACATACACACTGTACTGCTACAGAGCTAACTGTTAGCCTGTTACCACATACACACTGTGCTGCTACAGAGCTAACTGTTAGCCTGTTAGCACATACACACTGTACTGCTACAGAGCTAACTGTTAGCCTGTTAGCACATACACACTGTACTGCTACAGAGCTAACTGTTAGCCTGTTACCACATACACACTGTGCTGCTACAGAGCTAACTGTTAGCCTGTTAGCACATACACACTGTGCTGCTAAAAAGCTAACTGTAGCTAACATGGCTCTTCTTAATGAGCCGGCCCCTGGCTCGTTAAGAATCCTGCTTAGCGATCTATCAAATCAGTAACCAGGCTCATAATGTTTCCAGCCTCTCCTGTCCTCTCCTCTCTGATCTGTGTAAACAGCCTCTCCTGTCCTCTCCTCTCTGATCTGTGTAAACAGCCTCTCCTCTCCTCTCTGATCTGTGTAAACAGCCTCTCCTCTCCTCTCTGATCTGTGTAAACAGCCTCTCCTCTCCTGTCCTCTCCTCTCTGATCTGTGTAAACAGCCTATCCTGTCCTCTCCTCTCTGATCCGTGTAAACAGCCTCTCCTGATCAAATCACTTTGTAATTCAGTTTCTTCTTCAGATTTGGAGATCTTCTCTGTTCTATAACTTTGGAAGTTAGATAAAAGTTTAGTTTTATTCTCCGTGCTCTTGAATATCAAGGTTTTCATTTCAGACGCACTTCATATCCTTGGAAGAAGGAAGGAAGGAAGGAAGAAAGATTGTTAACTGAAGGTTATTGCTCAGTTTGAAAAAAAGAAACCCCACTGCTGAGAGGAATGAAAACCTTCATATTTCATCCTTTCAATAAGAATCAGCACGCTGACACTGATTCCAGCCTGTGTTGAGACACTGACTCCTTCATAATGCATGAGTGTCTCTTTACTGCCTGAATGCAGAAGAGCAAATAAAAACACTATAAACACAAAAACTGGCATATGGCACGGCTGACGGATACAGATTAAAGGGAGAAATTCATAAGAAAAAGTGAAAACAATGCAGTGATGTTGCGGTTTAGAACAGGAGAGAACTTCTGCAGAAATGTCCTCAGGGCCTTGCTGTGTTTGTTTCAGACATTTGTCCTATATCTAACATTGTTGCATTATTGTTTGACATTATATGGCACCGACAATGTGATCCAATCACCTGGTTGCACGGGTTATTAATATTTGATTACTTAAAAAAGACACAAAATGACCAAAATATACACAAAATGACTGAAAAAACACTAATTTACTTAAAAAGACACAAAATTACAAAAAAGACACAAAAAGACAGAAAAAACACTAAATTTCTTAAAAGACACACAATTATTAGAAAAAGACACAAAATTACTAAAAAAGACACAAAATGACAGAAAAAACTGAATTACTTAAAAAAGACTCAGAATAACCAAAAAAGACACAAAATTACAAATAAAAAAAAACCAAAATGACCAAAAAGACACAAAATTACAAAAAAAGACACAAAATGACAGAAATATACACAAAATGACTGAAAAAACACTAAATTACTTAAAAAGACACACAATTATTAGAAAAAGACACAAAATTACTAAAAAGACACAAAATAACAAAAAAGACACAAAATGACATAAAAAAACTAAATTACTTAAAAAAGACACAAAATTACCAAAAAAGGCACAAAATGACAGAAATATACACAAAATGACTGAAAAAACACTAAATTACTTAAAAAGACACACAATTATCAGAAAAAGACACAAAATTACTAAAAAAAAAAGACACACAATAACCAAGAACAGGACACACAATTAAAAAAGACACAAAATTACAAAAAAGACACAAAATGAGCAAAAAAGACCCAAAATGACAGAAAAAAACCTAAATTACTTTAAAAAGAAACAAAATAACCAAAAAAAGACACAAAATTACAAATAAAAAAGACACAAAATTATTAGAAAAAGACACACAATTACTAAAAAAAAGACACAAAATTACTTTTAAAAAAAAGACACAAAATATATACACAGGTTATTAATATTGAATTGCTACTAGAACATCTCTGTGCAGCCTGATATAACTGACTGATGCTCTGGCTGGAACAGGAATGTTTTAGCATGGAATTTAAATATGTCAATTTCAAATACATTTATTAATTTAAAGATATTTGGTGTTAGTTGTGCAGAGCCACATCTGCTCTTTCTATATCTCACTCTCTTCATATTCCCACATGCTGCATAAACTGTTCATCTCCTGGAGAAAAAAACATCTTCAAACCGTGGACTTCTTCACAACAGAAACGTGCTTCATTAGAGGCTTGCATTACTGTGGCCGGGATGCTGCATCGTCAGTCTCAAACATATTTTAGTGTATTTTATTTTTAGGGGCTATTTTTTTGACAAAATGACCAAAAAAAGACACAAAATTATTAGAAAAAGACACAAAATTACTAAAAAAACAACACAAAATTACAAAAAAGACACAAAATGACAAAAAAAAACTAAATTTCTTAAAAAGACACAAAATTACAAAAAAGACGCAAAATGACAGAAAAAAATAAATTACTTAAAAAGACACAAAATTACCAAAAATGACACAAAATTACCAAAAAGACACAAAATTACCAAGAAAAGGACACAAAATTAAAAAAGACACAACATTTAAAAAAAAGACACAAAATGACAGAAAAAAAAACAAATTACTGAAAAAAGACACAAAATAACCAAAAAAGACACAAAATTACTAATAAAAAAGACACAAAATTATTAGAAAAAGACACAAAATTACTAAAAAAAGACACAAAATGACCAAAAAAAGACACAAAATGACCAAAAAAGACACTAAATTATTAGAAAAACACACACAATTACTAAAAAAGACACAAAATTAAAAAAAAAAAAAAGGACACAAAATATATACACAGTTTATTAATATTTGGATTCACAGGTTATTAATATTTGATTGCTACTAGAACATCTCTGTGCAGTATTGATATAACTGACTGATGTTCTGGCTGGAACAGGAATGTTTTAGCATGGAATTTAAATATGTCAATTTCAAATACATTTATTTATTGAAAGATATTTGGTGTTAGTTGTGCAGAGCCACATCTGCTCTTTCTATATCTCACTCTCTATCTTCATATTCCCACATGCTGCATAAACTGTTCATCTCCTGGAGAAAAAAAAATCTTCAAACCGTGGACTTCTTCATAACAGAAACGTGCTTCATTAGAGACTTGCATTACTGTGGCCGGGATGCTGCATCGTCAGTCTCAAACATATTTTAGTGTATTTTATTTTTAGGGACTATTTTTTTTGACAAAATTACCAAAAAAAGACACAAAATTAAAAAAAAAATGACACAAAATGACTGAAAAAACACTAAATTACTTAAAAAGACACAAAATTACCAAAAAAAAGACAAAATGACAGAAAAAAATAAATGACCAAAAAAGACACAAAATTACCAAAAAGACACAAAATTACCAAGAAAAGGACACACAATTAAAAAAGACACAACATTACAAAAAAGACACAAAATTACATAAAAAATAAAACTGAATTACTGGAAAAAAAAGACACAAAATAACCAAAAAAGACACAAAATTATTAGAAAAAGACACAAAATTACTAAAAAAAAGACAAAAAATGACCAAAAAAGACACAAAATTATTAGAAAAACACACACAATCACTAAAAAAGACACAAAATTTAAAAAAAATAAAATATTTAAATATATTTAAACATTTTAATTTAGATTTCTTAATTTTATTTAATTAAAATTAACATTTAAATTAAATATGTCAATTTCAAATACATTTATTTATTTAAAGATATTTGGTGTTAGTTGTGCAGAGCCACATCTGCTCTTTCTATATCTCACTCTCTTCATATTCCCACATGCTGCATAAACTGTTCATCTCCTGGAGAAAAAAAAAACATCTTCAAACCGTGGACTTCTACAGAACAGAAACGTGCTTCATTAGAGACTCGCATTACTGTGGCCGGGATGCTGCATCGTCAGTCTCAAACATATTTTAGTGTATTTTATTTTTAGGGGCTATTTTTTTTGCAGTGACCCAGTTTTGCCGCAGGGATCAACAAAGCACATGGTATCTTCTTCCTTATCTTATTAGCTGCATCTGTAACAAGGCTGATAGTCGTGTTATCATGTTCATCTTCTCAGAGAGAAAATAGCATCATAATAACGGGCTTACAGTGTGTAATGACATTGGTTAAAAAGATACACACTTGATTACTTCTGTGTGTAGATTTATGTTTGAATATCATCTTTTTGTCAGAGGCGGCCATTACTCTCTGGATCTGTTAAGGTGTGTCACTCTACTGGGCTCTGAACCCATTTAAGGCGGGAAAGCATTATCGCATTTCTACCATTAAAACCTGTTGGGGCGCTGTTGTGTTATTCTACCATTAAAGCAGGGAAAGTGGATACGTCGTTTAGTAGTATTTGTAGTTTTTTTCACCTTTTTTCGGTCTCTTGGCCAATGAAATGCATCAGAATACATGTGGGAGTGTCGCAATGCAACATGGGTCCTTTCCAGAACCAAAAACAGACACAAAATGACCAGACAAAGATACAAAATGACTGAAAAAAGACACAAAATGACAAAAAAAAAGAGACAAAATGACCAAAAAATACACAAAAAGACACAAAATTACAAAAAAGACACAAAATGACCAAAAAGACACAAAAAAGATGCAAAAAGACACAAAATAACTTTAAAAAACCCACAAATGACCAAAAAAGACACAAAATTACTAAAAAAAGACACAAAAAGACACCAAATGACTAAAAAGAGACACCAAATTATTTAAAAAATGACACAAAATGACTTTAAAATCCCACAAATGACCAAAAAAGACACAAAATTACAAAAAAAGACACAAAAAGACACCAAATGATTTAAAAAAGACACAAAATGACCAATAAAGACACAAAATGACTAAAAAAGACAAAAAGACACAAAAAGACACCAAATGACTATAAAAAGACACAAAATGACTAAAAAAGACTCAAAATGATTAAAAAAGACAAAAAATGACTAAAAAAGACACAAAAAGACACCAAATGACTAAAAAAAGACACCAAATGATTTAAAAAATACACAAAATGACCAATAAAGACACAAAATGACTAAAAAAGACACAAAATGACCAATAAAGACACAAAATGACTAAAAAAGACACAAAATTACTTTAAAAAAGACACAAAATGAGAATACATGTCAGAGTGTCGCAATGCAACATGGGACTTTTGCCAAAATTTGCATCCATCATTTTACCATCACAATGATTTCTTAACTGTTTTATTAACATGGAAATGCTGCTTAGTTCTGCTTTAATCTTACTTCCCCTTCTTTCCCCTCACAGACCACGTGTCCCAGTCTAACCTAAACAGTCCCTCGCCTTTTTAACATGAATATAAAAATAGACGTGTCAAAACAACTACTGAAATTGCAATTCTGTATTGCCTGATGTGCATAAATTCAACTTCAGCTGCTGCACTCGAACGCTTCAAGAGCAATGAAATTAGCATACAGCAGCAGAAAGCAAAAGATTTTCATCCTCCAAACACTTCTGAGTTAACTCTACAGGTGCTGCACAACAGCAACACCAGCAAACAGCTGGCAATGATATTAAGTTATGGCAACTGGGCACTTGCTTGTAGCCATTTTTATTCATTTTTTTTTTTATTTCTTTATTTAATTAACCCTGTGGAGTGTCCAAAAGCTCCAAATAATCCAGACTTGTTGCCTCCATCCAGACTAAAACTGGAGACAAGCTCAAATAGATTTAGTATCAAATGATAGAACTGGATGGAACCCTCTTATATGTTAGATTTGACACCTTTGTTCACATTTGCAACATTTAAAATTCTTTATTGAGCATGATAGTGTTTTGAAAGTTAAAAAAATATATTCAAAATCACATTTTATGCTGGACTAAAGGACTAAAAAATACACAAAATGGACAAGAAAAACGACACAAAATGACAAAAAAGATAAAATTACTAAAAAAAGACACAAAATGACAAAAAAAGACACAAAATTACTAAGAAAAAGATACAAAATTATTAAAAAAGATCAAATTACCAAAAAAGGAAACAAAATGACAAAAAAAGACACAAAATGACCAAAAAAGACACAAAATTACTGAAAAAAGACACAAAATGACAGAAAAAAAACACAAAATTATCAAAAAAGACAAAATGACAGAAAAAAAACACAAAATTACAAAAAAGACACAAAATTACAAAAAAAGACACAAACTTACTTAAAAAAGACACCAAATGACCAAAAAAAGACACAAACTTACTGAAAGAAAGACACAAAATGACAGAAAGAAAACTAAATTACTTAAAAAAGACACAAAATTACAAAAAAGAAAGACCAAAAAAAGACACAAAATAAAATCCTCCTCTATTCCAGCCTGAATATCAGATGTTATGGCTGCTGTGTCTGTCTGTGTGTTCGCTCATGAAGGATATTTAGCAGCTAAATTTAGGAGTTAAATCCTCCTTTTCTTTTGCTCTCTCATCTCTCCACCCCCACTCCTCTTTCTGTCGCTCTCCTTTGGTCTCTCCCTCCTTTCTCTGCTTCTCCTCTTGCTCTCTCTCTCTCTCTGGGAGATACTACAGTGTGTGTGTGGGTGGATGTTTCATCCCTTCTGCCAGAACCTTCTAACCTGCTATCAGTGGCTGCAGCTCTGCATGTCATTTATCTGCTGCTGCTGCTTTGTCCGTCTTCGTCTGCTTTGTGATTTGTGTGAAGCACATTTATAATGTAATGTGTTGATTGGTGAAGCCCATGTTTGTGTAAAGCAAGGGTCTCAAACTCAAATTACCTGGGGGCCGCTGGAGGCAGTATCAAAATGACCAAAGAAAGAAAATTAATTTAAAAAAAGACACAAAATGACCATAAAAAGACACAAAATGACAAAAAAAACCTAAAAAAAAGACACAAAATGACAGAAAAAAACAAAATTACTTAAAAAAGACACAGAATTACCAAAAAAGACACAAAATTACAAAGAAAAGACACAAAATGAGCAAGAAAAGAGACAAAATTACTAAAAAAGACACAAAATTACCCCAAAAAGACACAAAATTACCCCAAAAAGACACAAAATTACTAAAAAGAGACACAAAATTACCCCAAAAAGACACAAAATTACTAAAAAGAGACACAAAATTACCAAAAAAAGACACAAAATGACTGAAAAAACACTAAAGGAGACTAAAAACAACTTTTTTAAAAACGATAACTCATGGAAAATGTATTTTGTGGTTACAAAGTTAACTAAAACTAACAAAAATTATAGTGAAAATGTCCTTAGTTTTCATCTTTGTCAACTTTTTTCATAGGTAAACCTTTTTGGTTGATATGAAATCTATTTCATCTTTCTGGTTTTATGACTTCATAAACTTATTGGGGCTGAGATGGATCAGACAAAGGAAATAAAGGAAACATTTATTGTGATCTTATTGAATCTGGTACCCAACAAATACCCCATTACAAAAAACTAAAACTAACAACTAACCCTAAAACTAATAAAAACTAAACTAAAACTAAGCATCCCCCCCCCCCCCCCCCCAAAAAAAACAACAAAAACTAGCAAACTCACTCTAAAAACTAATTAAAACTACCTGAATTTGAAATTGACAATGAAATGAAAACTAAAACTAATGAAAAACCTAAAACTATTATAACCTCGGTACCAATATAAACAGTGAATGAGGGCCACCTCATATATAAATCATATATTATTTCATCTTTTATACATTTTGTGGCCTGTATTTTTAATCTTAACCAGGTGAATTACTGCATTGTACTTTCTACAGTGATTTAATATTGTTCTTTCCCTCGTGGTGTACAGTACAGTTGGTTGGTTTGAACTCTGCCCACAAAAAAAAGTGTTAGCAATTACAGGCTCCATTAGCTTCCATTTATAGTTTTTTAGGCAATTTGGAGCAAGGCACATGACCTCGTCAGTTCAGATTAGTGCTTCGTCTTCCATGTGTCCCTTAACCAGCAGGTGCAGGTTCAGTAAACTGCAATCCACTTTGTTAATAATAACTGTAAAACACTGTGACAGTTATATCAGCAGAGCAAACCTTTTATTGTGAAGGTTAGAAAAACAGAGCGTGTGACTTTGACATGGTAGACTTCTGATTTTCACAGCCTCAACCAAGTAGTTTCTGTGTATAATCACCATTTAACTGTAGTGGTAGCAGATCAGAAAGAGTCATATGAATAATATTGCTGTGTTTTTTTGTAGAGATCTGGGATCAGAACATACGGTAACACTTTACAATAACCAACTAAGTAATCTTTATAGATGGTTTATAGACCAATTATCAACCATTTATAAAGTGCTATACATTAAATCGTTAAATGTTTTCAACCAGTTTCTTAAAGGTATATGAATCATTTAAAAATCATAAACATACTTAATGTGGTGTTAGAAATGTTATAATGAGTGCAACTAAAACTATTGATGAACTATTAATTATAATTTATTGGTTTGTTAATGGTAAAGTAACTATAAACTTACATTATTATACCATCTATTTGCCATTTATAAATTATTTAGTTAGTTGAACATTAGTAAAAATGCCCTGCTTATCCTGCTGCCCCCGCGACCCGGCCCCGGCGCATAAGCGGACGAGAATGGATGGATGGATGGATGTATTTACCATTCTAAATGGCCTATATATGGTTTATAAGTGATGATTAAACATGAATAAATTATCTGTTTATCATTAATAAATGATGAAGCCACCTCCGGCCCGTTGGCTTACCCAGAAATTAGAAACCAATACAATCTATATATTGATATTGTCTTTTTTTCTAGTCATTTTTTGTCTTTTTGTGTCTTTTTTTGGTTATTTTATATTTATTTATTTTTTTGACGTCATGAAGAAGTCGTGCTCTGTCGCTTTCGTGGACTCCAGAGGGTTAAATCAATAATGAGCAGAATTTAGTTCAGAGTTTTGGTCCGGCCCCCGCAACCGTCTTGGTATTGGTCATGTGGCCCCTTGGGAATATTCCTTGCCCACCCCTGTACTAGAGACAACGAGAAAAAACGAGTTTTCATGTAGGTTGGAAGAGTTGTTGAGTGTCTGACATTGCTGACCTGTGCCTGAGAGAGATTTTTGCCCATGCACAAATCAAAAAGTCAAATTATGCTCCTGAACAGGGTTCCTGCTAGTGCAGTTTCAGTTATCTACCCTCCTAATATCCGTGAAGAGCAGCATAAAACTCCCCATTTTCTGTCACAGGTTGAAAACTCTTCTAAGCAAGTCGTACCTCACATCTCGCTCTCCCCACTGATTCACACACTCCCATCTCCTCCACTCAGTGTAATTGATCTCAAAAAAATCCCCCTCTGCCTTTCTATTTTACATCTTCTCTGTGCAGTTTGCACTGGGTCTCATTTTGGTGAATGTTGGAGGTGAAGCTCATTCCCGTTTTTCACTTAATGTAAGGCACAACTCGAGCTTGTAAGAGCATCAGAGAAATGTCTGAAATGTAACTATGTGAGGGATTTTCTCCAAAAGACAGGCCATTATAGCTTCCCGGCCTGTAGAGAGATTAGAGTGGTTTGCTTCAGCTTTTCTCATATTAGTTGTCTAGCTCAGCATGACTCCATATTGTTGCACTACCAGCTTTACTCTTGACCCCACAACAACCCTTAGTACAGTGAGGATTATCCCGACAGAAACTCATGTATTATATTCCTCTGCAAAGTTTGGTGTCTGATTAAGGGCATTCATTCCAGGCACATGATATCTGGAGCACGTATTTAGTATTCGGGGAACGGTGTCTCCTCAGGAGCGAGAGCAAAATCTAAATCAACTGCAGTAAAACAACCCTAAAGGACAACTGTAGAACCTGATAATGTAATAAAACCTGATAATGTAATAACTTCCTGATAATGTAATAAAGTGTATTTCCCAATAATGTTATACACTTTTTACCAATAATGTAATAAAGTATAATATTAATGGTTTTTGAGGTTTTTGATCAAATCAAAGATGGCGGAAAATCCAATATGGCCGAAAAACCACCATTGAGGATGCATTGAGCTGGGATTGGCCCAAGGGTTCCAGTGATACATCGTTTGTGAAAAACGGATGAACGGGTCAAAAGTGAATAAACATTCAACTTTGACCTGTTGGTGGCGCTAGAGCTCTTGAGCTAGAGTTGATACACAGTATCACCACTTGAACCCAAGTAATGGGTGGTCTGCTGTTAAATTATTACAATATTGGGGAATTATTACATTATCAGGACTTGGGAAATGAAGGCTAACCTGATAATGTAATAACCTCCCATTAATGTTATACTTTATTACATTATTGGTAAAAAAAAAAAAAAAAGTGTATTACATTATTGGGAAATGCACTTTATTACATTATTGGGAAATGCACTTTATTACATTATCGGGAAGTTATTACATTATCAGGTTTTATTACATTTTCAATGGACTCAAGTGCAGATTTTTTATTACATTATCAGGAATGTATTACATCATCAGGTTCTACAGGGTGGTCTGCTGTTAAATTATTACAATATTGGGGAATTATTACATTATCAGGACTTGTGAAATGAAGGCTAACCTGATAATGTAATAACCTCCATTAATGTTATACTTTATTACATTATTGATAAAAATTGTATTACATTATTGGAAAATGCACTTTATTACATTATCAGGAAGTTATTACATTATCAGGTTTTATTACATTTTCAATGGACTCAAGTGCTGATTTTTATTACATTATCGGCATTTATTACATTATCGGGAATTTATTACATTATCAGGTTCTACAACAACTCTGTGGAGCAGTGGTGGTTCTAGATCAATTTTACTGTGGGGGCCAAGCAGGGGCCAGTGTTTTATCAGAGGGGTATATTTAAAAACTGCAAAGATTATATTTAAGCATTCAAAACCTTTATTTTACCTTATTTAAAAATCTCATTTAAGTATATTTGGAAGATACAAATACATAGATTGAAACAATGAGACTTACCAACAAGAACACTTATTTTTGTATGACAATGATATTTCTCATCTTGGTGCACAATTACTTTTTTTTTTTTTTTTTTGAAAGTGCAGGTGTACTGTGTACATTGTGTAGTTAAATAAAAGCTTTTATTTTACTACACAATGTACACAGTTTGGGTTCCTTTTGTGTACAATGCAATATTGTTTGAAGAAAAAATAGGGACGAATTGTTCCGTCATTCATTGTTTTAAATTGATCATTTCATTATTAAAAGCTTGTGTATTATTAAAAAAAGTTCATTTTGACTGTACTGTACTATCAAAAAAAAAAGTAATTGTGCACAAAGATGAGAAATATCATTGTCGTACAAAAATAACTGTTCTTGTTGGTAAGTCTCATTGTTTCAATCAATGTATTTGTATCTTCCAAATATACTTATTTAACTACACAATGTACACATTTTGGGGTCCTTTTGTGTACAAAGTGTGAAGGAAATTTGGTGTTTCCTGCATGGCGGGATATGAAGTAGGCGGCAACCTACTTGATATTCAAGACGCAAGGCATTGTGGGAACTCACTCTGTGAACTTAACAATGATAACACCATGAGAGAGGGGAACATGTAGTCCAGTGGGCTCTGTCCTGATGTGATGTATAGGGCAGGAAGATAGGACCACATTGAGAATTGTTGGGAAATACAACAGATATAAGTCGAGCGGTGTATTGGACTTTGTTGTACTGTGAAAGAGCCATTCGGGATTGTGCGGTGTATGGAACGCGAATGTGCTAATAAAACTTGCGGAACAGAGTATTGAGTGCTTTGTGTTTGGCCAGCTCACCCATTAACTTAGTGCAGTTGTCAAAATTGCCACGACAAATGCAATATTGTTTGAAGAAAAAATAGGTAAGAATTGTTCCGTCATTCATCGTTTTAAATTGATCATTTCATTATTAATTTGACACAGGGGCCACAGCAGGTCCCCTGTGTAGAACCGTCACTGCTGTGGAGCCAAATGCTAACATCTATATGGCCGGTCTCACTGCAGGAAATTCCTGAAGGGACACTTTGAGACACCAGGAGGTGAAAAAGCTTTTCAGTACTGGGGCTGACGAATGAATGGACTCTGAACACCAGAGAAGGTAAATTGCAGCAGAGAGAGCATCCATCATGAGTCCATCTGTCAGCGAGTCCATCATGCTTAGCCTGAGTTACAGACAGACTGATGTGTTTGTGTAACAAATTTCCAATCTCGTGGAGAAGCGGGCTGCCAACAGTGTCTGAAAAATGCTACTTTTTGAGTCTGTGTGAGTTTTATTTACAAAGTTTGGATTGCTTGGATTTACCTGGGTGAATGCAAATGTGCAACAAAGATGGCAGGTTGATGGATTTCAAGAATTCCTCCTCCTGGACTTTTGTAACCAAATGAGTTTCATTTGAGCTACATTATTTGCATTTTGTCCAGGGGGCAGAACTGTACAGTAGTAGTAAAAAACTACAAAGGAATATATATATATATAGAATAGATAGAGGCATGTACAGAAAACGATTTTAATAACTTGTGCCTTGATTTAACAAGATTACCATCCAATAAGATGATTTAACCCTCTGAAGTCCAGGAGATTTTGGTTCAAATTTGTCAACTTCCTCTGCATTAATTTCTGTCTCTGTTTATCATCTTTCAGTCTGTCCTTACATCACATGCATGGCTCCTTTTTCTCCACACAAACTTGGCTATCAGTCAGATTTGTCATTTTATTTTAATCAACAAAGTATAAAGCTGCCAGGAACTGGAAATACAAACAAAAGACAAATGTTTTATTTGCAGTAATAGCTGAGAAAGCCAGTTGAAAGTGCAATCATAGGAGCTTTCACAGTGTGACATTTATGTTTCTAGACCATTTTTAAAATGTGAGTTTTCTTTCTACAATGAAAACTATTACTATTTTTAATTTACATGCAAATAGACTGTTTTGCAGTTTTATTATGTATTATTTTTTCTGCTGTTTTTGTGTGTATAAATGGTAATTTGTTTGTATTTTCAGTTCCTGGCAGCTTTATACTTTGTTCATTAAAATAAAATGAAAAATCTGACTGATAGCCAAGTTTGTGTGGAGAAAAAGGAGCCATGCATGTGATGTAAGGACAGACTGAAAGATGCTGAACAGAGACAGAAATTAATGCAGAGGAAGTTGACAAATTTGAACCAAAATCTCCTGGACTTCAGAGGTTTAAATCATCTTATTGGATGGTAATCTTGTTAAATCAATGCACAAGTTATTAAAATCGTTTCCTATACATGCCTCTATCTATTCTATATATATTCCTTTGTAGTTTTTTACTAATACTGTACAGTTCTGCCCATGGACAAAATGCAAATAATGTAGCTCAAATGAAACTCATTTGGTTACAAAAGTCCAGGAGGAGGAATTCTTGAAATCCATCTACGTGCATGCCCTTCTTGACGTTATATAATCCACATCACCAGTGGCTGTGTATAACTTTGCTGAATGTTGTTCTCTTGCACATCACTTTTGATTAAACTCTTACCATTGACTCTCAGCTGTCTGGTGGAACGGCTACTTGTCTGGATGGGTGCTTGACGAGGCTGAAACACACTGTAGAGGTTGAACTGTGATTGCTGGCAGTTCGCGGGGAGAAAGAGCAGCTATCTGCGTATAACAAGTCCAGCCAACTCAGCAAGCTCTGACAACAAAATTGGCAATTTGCTTCCACTCTAAAGCGTCTGGGTCAAGGGGTCGATTGGCTGGCGGACAACCATGATCGAATCAAGATAACCAAGACACACAGAACAGACACGCAGAATTAACAGCCAGACCATATTTGATCAACACCTGGAAGCATCATATCACTAAAAAAAAACATTTTGAGACTAGATCTGATCAATCAAAAATTAAATCCGAGTGCTTTAATGAAACCTTTTGGGTGCTTTTAAAAGGACGTTTCACCAGAGAACACACTGTTGTGCACAGTTTGGTAGATTAAAGATCTGCCATCTGCTTTCTTTAATAGAGTCCGACCTTTCTCATTTGATCTGTCAGCAAAATTGGCAATTTGCTTCTCATCTGAGCCATCCGGCTGCAGAGGTCGATTCATTTCACCTCCTGTGCAGGAGCTGATGGAGTTGAGCCATGCACATCGAGCTTCACACGCTGAGATGGGAAGTGCTGCTGTAGATTAGACCTGGAAAAACTGGAAGTGTCATGATGGCTACTCAGTTTGATGCATGCGGCAAAATCTGGCTCTGCAACAATACTTTCTTTAAGAAGTATAGTTCATGATATGACCAAGATAATTACCTTTTTAGATTAAAATGACAAAGTAAGTTTGTCAGTGCTTTGCAGAATTATCCGAGATAATTTCATAAATGCTCAAATGGTAAAGATATCTCAGCCGATCAGACCAGGTTGGACCATATTCTAGTCTATGCCAGTAGATATGGAGAGTCAGGAGATAATGTCGCAGAAAATCTTTAAAGAAAAACACTTGACGACCAGGTAGATTCGAATTGCATCCTTGTGCGGGATTTATTTTTACGTATCAAAAACAGATACACTTTTGATATCAGAGCACACTTGGGAGGTCAGATTCCTATTCTAATGTTATCGTATCAACCAGAGCATCCGCTTACGATATGCTAGGCTGATTTGTCTAGTCAGTTTTTCCTTTCCCATAAAAACTGAAATCCTACCTTGTGCCAGGTCATGCAATCATGCATTCATTTCTTTATGGTACATATATATTTCCAACAGATTTACACTACAATAACATACATTGCAGGCTAAAAATGCAGTTGTTCAGCAGCTTGTATTGTCTTTTTTTTCTCATGGGAAGTATTGAAGTGGCAGCCAAAGCTGGTTGAATCTTGGAGATGTGCTTCAGGTCTTCCTTTCTTATCTCCTTTAGGATATACTGGTCCACCCTTTATGGAAGGAAAGGAAATAATGCTGTCCCTTAATGTGTTATGGAGCAATAATTACATCAGGATATTCATGGTTTTCTTGCTGGGTAGTACAGTCGTCTTTTCTTAGGGTCCTTATAAGTTCTCCTTCAAATCTTTTCTTGACCTTATGGTGTTTTCCACCGAGGTCATGAAAGATTGGCTCAGAATCTATTTGACTGCAGCCTTTTTACAATTTGCTCTTTTCTAAATGTCAAGACTAAAAGATTCTGTATATATTTGTTTTTCTTTGCTTTGACTTCATTTCTTTTTTTGACATTTATGCTTTATTGTTGAGAGTGAGAAAAACAGACAGAATAGGCAGGGGGAGTGAGAGGTATGGATATCAGCAAAGGGCCCTGGGCGGGACTCCAGTCCACTCTGCTGCAGTGAGGACTCAGCCTTATACACACTTACTATCCAGTATGGTACAAGGAACATGTGTGTATTTATACAAACAAGTCTTAGTTAGTTCAGTGATCCTTTGGTCTGTTAACCAAGACGTTTGCTAAAGCTGTTAAGTTTCAGGAAAGCTTGACATTTATTCGGACCCTCATCAAAGCAATTTAGTTAACTTTTCTACAATTCTACCATGTCATTTAGCACAGCTATTCTCAACCTTGGGGTCCCGACCCCAATTAGGGTCGCGAGATGATTTCTGGGGGTCGCCAAATCATTTTGGAAGTCAGCTCTGTCTCCACTGTGTGAAAGTGTTCATGTGTTTTAGTCTTTTTGGTCATTTAATGTCTTTTCTGGTCATTTTGTCTTTTTTTGTCATTTTGTGCCTTTTTTTGGTCATTTTGTGTCATTTTGTGGTCAATTTTTAGTCCTTTTTGCTTAATTTTATGTCATTTTTTGGTCATATTGTGTCTTTTTTTGTCATTTTGTGGTCAATTTGATTCTTTTTTGGGTAATTTTGTGTCATTTCTGACAAATCCCAAAGTATCAACTTATTACTTCCCAAGGAGTCTCTGGCTTGAAGCTGACTGTTACACACTCAGAAGGTCAGAATGGACCTTTAAACTTGTAGAAAAGGACTTAGATTAAAAGTCACAATAAAATATAAAAAAATATATAAATGCACAGACAGAGAGATGTTTTAGTTGTTGTCTGCTTCATTATTTGTCCAAAATTCGTTGTATCAACTGAGTTTGTATGATCTGAACTGTGCATGGAGATTGTGTTCAGTGAGACAACATGCATGTTAAATTGGGGGTCGTGACTCAAAAAGGTTGAGAATCACTGATTTAGCAGACGCTTTTATCCAAAGCAACGTATAAATGAGCACAAAATCACCTGCTACTGCTGGAAAGACATAATGATGTCACAGTGAATATTTTGAGTTATATATTGCGAGTGCTAACGTCACCCCGCCTCAGTTCGTCTGGTTCTCCCCCCACCACCTGTCACTCATCCTGACGAAGTGTACAATATGAGCTACCTGGCGCCCGGACAGATTGACAGAACAGTCTGACGTTTGGGGGGTTCAGACATGAACATACAGGCTCAGGGACTCATTACGTCCCACACATCTCCGTGACGATATTCATCATTTAGATGTTGGATGTGGTAACTTTAGATGCGTTGGGGTTTTTTTTCAGTTTTTTACACTTGATCAAGCATTTTTTTTGGCAGATTCTTGAACAAGCATCAGTTAGCCATGCACAGTGGTGTAATAAAAAGAGGAACATGAATATTTTACACACACACACCCTGACAGAGCATGAGATAGAGATGTAGAGAAATGCCTACGTTGACACAATCACATTCTTCTCTTCTGCTTAACCCTCTGAAGTCCAGGAGATTTTGGCTCAAATTTGTCAACTTCCTATGCATTAATTTCTGTCTCTGTTCAGCATCTTTCAGTCTGTCCTTACATCACATGCATGGCTCCTTTTTCTCCACACAAACTTGGCTATCAGTCAGATTTTTCATTTTATTTTAATTAACAAAGTAAAAAGCTGCCAGGAACCCAAAACACAAACAAAAGACACAGGTGTGGAAAAGTAGCAGAAAAAGTAATAAGTAATACAACTGCAAAACAGTCTATTTGCATATAAATTAGAAATAGTAATAGTTTTTATTATAGAAAGAAAATTCACATTCTAAAAATGGTCCAGAAACATAAATGACACACTGTGAATGCTCCTATGACTGCATTTTCAACTGGCCTTCTCAGCTTGCCTACATATGACATATAAACTAGAAAATTTCGAAAGACATTTTGATTGTGTGCTTGCCTCTGGACCGTCATTCTCGTGGCTTCAATCAGCAGTTAAACAGGGACTCTGTCCTGAGTTCACAGACACCTCATACAAGTTTCTAGGACAAACGGTTCACAAGTTAGTAAAAGGGGGCGTGGCCAATCAAAAGGGGCGGGGTTATCAATCACCAGTTAAACAGGGACTCTATGCCGAATAATCTGACACCTTATACAAGTTTCTAGGACAAACAGACAAACAAAGGTTCAATAGTTGTGAAAGGGGGCGTGGCTATTCAAAAAGGGCGGGACTTTATGAAATATTGTTATGTAGAACTGGTCAGTGATGAACCATCATCGTGCATGACAAGTTTGAGGCAGATTGGACAATGTATGGTCAAGTTATAAGGTCTCATGTTTTATGAAAAAACGCCATATGTTCAGTTACAATGTCTGTGTTGGAGGAGGGGGGGGGGGGGGGGGGGGGGGGGGTGGGGGCGGGGGAGGCTTTGGTAGCTAAGCAACCAGGTGGCCAGGTAGAGTCGACCAATCAGAGCAGAGCAATTAACAGAAATTAACTGCCACTGACAATGTTCCGCAGCCAGAGGTGGACAGACTGGAATTTCTGGCCTGGAACAGAAAGCATTTTTGGCAAAACCATAATACCTATCATTGATCCGACTTCACTTTGAGCGTCCTGAGTTCTTCCTCAACGTCTACATATATTTTTTTTTAAGAAAGATGAAAAAATAGCTTTGTTAGAGCGATCTAAAAAAACTGTTACATCTCCCTTTATCAGAAATCTTCCTGCGTTTTTAATATGGGAGCCAATGAGGCTGTTGGTGCGTGTTGGTGGATCATCTGTGCGTCCTACGCCCAAACTATAACTCTGACAGCTTTACCAGAGGGTTGTGAGGGAGAGGACAAATTTTCCTACATTTCTATGTATAAATTATTTCTGTAGAGTGGAATTTGCAGCCTGGAGCGCAGTTTTCAAATTTATTTTTGACAATTTTTTGAGTGATTTTTGACCTCATCACTCTAGACTCTCCATAGGGTTACATTGGGGGGATTTTTTGACCTGCTTTTGCCCAATAATTTTGAAAACCGTATGTCGAAACCCTTGAATAAAACATAAGCCCGGTGAATAACAATTAGTGTGCAAGCAAGCACACAAAATAAAGTTATTACTGTGAATAAAACATGTGTATTTTCAATAAATAGATGGACTCCAGAGGGTTAACCCTCTTGTTTCGTTCTCTAGCTCCCTCTTATAGACATGTACAGTAATACACACACACACAGATTTGACAGCAGAAACCATATAGACCCATGTCATTAAACACCCGTATCTGAGAACACACAGTTTTTTAGTGCAGGGACTCCACATTTCCTCACACGGGGAGCCTAACGGTGGGGTAATGTTGAAACAGAAAGTGTATAAAGAGTGAGGAGGAGATCAGCAGGATGGCAGAGGAGACGGGAAGATCTACTTCCTGTCTGTTTAAACCTTGATCTAGCAGGAGGGTGAGCAGCCTCGGTGGGGAGAGGGGAATAAAAACCTTCCCCTCCTCTTCCTCTTCCTCCGTCTCGCTGTCTCTTTCTCACTTGATGCTATTTGGAGCATGAGGAACATCATGTGTTCTCTTAGAGCCTTTACATCACTTCGTGCTGTCATTGGCAAGAAACTTGTGCTTCCTGCACCAATCTCAACTTATTCAAATGTATCGGAACTCAGACTTTATTATTTATATATTCATTTATTATTTGATTTTCAGGTTGGATTTATTTATTTTCTATTTTTACTTTCTGTATACACCACTTGCACTGACAATCCTTCACTCAACCCCTCAAATAAAGCAGCTTGATTGAATTTTAAAGCCCAAATCTGTTTTGCATGAAGAAAAACAACCTGTTATTCGCCACAAACTTTGCGAATATCGAGGTTTTCCTTCTTTACAGTGCAGAGAAACTGGATTTTATCAGGGGAATCCACTTATTATTACCAGTGGTGGAAAGTAACTAAGTACATTTACTCAACTTGTACTTTAGTTGAGTATTTCCATTTTATGTAACTTTTTACTTGTACTTCATTTCATTTTTAGGCAACTATTGTACTTTTTACTCCACTACATTTAGCCGACAACTTTAGTTACTTTTCAGGTCGAGATTTAACATAAAACATAATAGATTTAAAATTTGTACTAATTAAACCACACAAAAGTATATTAAGTAGTTAAAATTAGCCCTACCTTGACAACAGTAAATTTAAAGCTGACATAAATGGATCAAAAATAATAATACAATAATATATTTGGACAATCTGAGTGGGTCAATTCTGCATTGCGAATACTTTTACTTGTGATACTTTAAGTACATTTTGATGCTGATACTTTTGGACTTTTACTGAAGTAAGTTTTGAATGCAGGACTTTTACTTGTAGTGGAGTAATTTCACAGTGTAGTATTAGTACTTTTACTTGAGTAAGAGATCTGATTACTTCTTCCACCACTGATTATTACAAGACAACTGTCATAATTGGTTTATTGTTTTAAGTACACTGCAAAAAATAAGATAAAAACAGTAAATCTGAGGGAAATGATCTTGCTGCATGGACAGAAAATTGTTTTAAGAGTTAATTTCTCATTTTAAGCGTCCAACATGCTTATTTCTAGATTTAATAATGTTCTTTTAAGAAATCTTGTCAAGGTAAATTATCTGTCCATGCAGCAAGATCATTTCCCTCAGATTTACTGTTTTTATCTGGTTTTTAGACTAAACACCTTTTTTGCAGTGCATGACAGTTCAGCAGTCTACTATATTAGTGTAAACTAAACCATGTGATGGACTTCAGTATTTTCAAGACTTTTTTCAGCAGAATAATGTTGCCTGCATTTGTGGCTTTTCTGTTGAACATAACATGTCTTAACTTTTTGTGCATTAATCACTTTTTTTGGCAGATCTACAAGAAAAAAAGTTGCAGATTTAAGAGATTTAATGTGGCAAATCTGCGTGGAAAAAAGTCACAGATTTATGAGAAAGAAGTGGGAAAAAGCAACTTTTCTCTTAGATTCACCACTTTAAATCTCTTAAATCTGCGACTTTTTTTCTTGTAGATTTGCCACTTTAATCTAGTAAATGTGTAACTTTTTTCTCGACCCCATTTTGATATCCACTGAAGTTACCAAAGATAGTTCTTCGCCTGATAAAAGGTTAACTTAACACAGCATGTACCCAAAACACACAACAGTTAATAATAAACAGCTGGAAAGTTTCCGAAAAGATATTTTATCCATGAAAATAATTTCTATCAGCTGTTTATTTTTGTTTCTTTGCTTAGAATATCATGGCCTGTTGTCTGCATGCCAAATGTCCCTTATGGCAGCTATTCTCAACCTTTGGGTCGGGACCCCAGTTGGGGTCGCGAGATGATTTCTGGGGGTCGCCAAATCATTTGGGAAGTCTTTTTGGTCAATGAATGTCTTTTTTTGGTAATTTTGTGTATTTTTTGGTAATTTTGTGTCTTATTTTGGTAATTTTGTGTCTTTTTTTTGTCATTTTGTGTCTTTTTTTGGTCATTTTGTTTCTTTTTTTTTGGTCATTTTGTTTCTTTTCTGGTGAATTTGTGTCTTTTTGGTTATTTTGTTTCCTTTTTTTGTCATTTTGTGTCTTTTTTTACTCATTTTGTGTCTTTTCTGGTAATTTTGGTCATTTTTTGTGTCATTTTGATTCTTTTTTGGGTCATTTTGTGTCTTTTCTGACAAATCCCAAAGTATCAAGTTGTTACTTTCCAAGGAGTCTCTGGCTTGAAGCTGACTGTTACACACTCAGGAGGTCAGAATGGACCTTTAAACTGATAGCAAAGGACTCAGATTAAAAGTAACAATAAAATATAAAGTGAGCGGGGGTCGCGGACAACATGCATGTTAAATTGGGGGTCGCGACTCAAAAAGGTTGAGAACTACTGCCTTATGGGACAATGGTTATTTTAGATGCAGGCCGTGCCGCGTGGGCGGCTGCCGTCCCTCGGCCCCGCTCTGTTTACGCTCTGCTCTGCTTTGAGGAAACCCAGTTTGAGGCTCAGCGGGACAGTTAAAGCAGAACGATGCTGGTGTTACTGTGCAGCAACAACACAAGCTGCCGTCTCCTTTCTGAGCCACAACAGAAGCCTGCTGAGAGCTGCTGCATTGTGTGATTGAAGCAGCAGTGGGTGCTGTTGCTTTGGGTTGCATCAGATGTTTAAACAGCAGAGATATGCTTAGAGGAGAGGGGCCATGTTGGGGGTGGGCGGGAAAGAAAGGAAGGAAAGAAGGGAGGGAGGAAAGAAGGAGCGCAGAGGGATATGTAAGGCATGCAGAGGAGGAGGAGGAGGAGAGGAAGGTGGATGTCAGGTAAAGGAGGAAGAAAGGAGAATAATGGGGGGTTGAAGGAAGGGAAACTATAAAGAAGAATCTATCAGATTTTATTCGTAGAGAACTTTTCATATGTGGTGACGTCATGAAGAAGTAATGCAGCCATGATTTCACAAACTCAAATTACCTGGGGGCCGCTGGAGGCAGTATCTAAATGACCAAAAAAGATACAAAATTACTAAAAAAGACACAAAATGACCAAAAAAGGACACAAAATGACCAAAAAAATGACACAAAATTACAAAAAATACACAGAAATACCAAAAAAGACACAAAATTACCAAAAAAATAGACAAAACGACCAAAAAAGACTCAAAATGACAGAAAAAGACACAAAATGACAGAAAAAAAACTAATTTACTTAAAAAAGACACAAAATGACCAAATAGACACAAAATTACCAAAAAATGACACAAAATTACCAAAAAAGACACACAATTACTAAAAAAAGACACAATGACCAAAAGATAAAAAATTTAATAATAAAAAAAATAAAAATTAAGTAAAAGTCAATAATAACAATGAAAAGTTAAAAAAAAAAAAAAAAATTTAATGAAATTTTAAAAAATCTAGATAAAAAAGATAAAACAATAAATAATTAAGAAATAGAGCATGATATATATATATATATATATATATATATATATGATATATATATATATATATATATATCATATATATATGTATTATATATATATAATTGTACCAAATAAATAAAAAAACATTAAAAAAAGCTAGATAAAAAAGATAAAACAATAAATAAAAATAAATAATTACGAATGATAATATAATATATATATATATATATATATATATATATATATATATATATATGAATAGACTAATAAATAGTAGCAAATAAATAAAAGAGAACATGTTATAACACTAAGATGCATGAGCGAGAAATGCAATTGACAGTAAAAAAAGAGTGTCAGCAAAAGAAAAGTATAAAGAAATGATGGGTTAGATATTCAACGAGGGCTAATAAACAGAGAGGGAGGAGGAGAAATATCAGGCCTCTAAATGACAGACAGGAGAGGTGAAGAAGAAGAAGTGATTGATTGAAAAAGACGGAGAGAGAAATCAATTTACCGTCGAGAGGAAAAACATCAATCTACGCAGCTATTACTGCAGCTTCATCCTGTTTATACTCATCTTCATATTTCTATATTAGTTTACTAATATTTACTCTCCTGCCCATCTGTGTTCCAGTCACGGTGTCAAAATGTTTGTGTAGCAGTGTAACAGTGTGTGTTTGTTGTTTGTGTGGTTTAATCCTGCTGCTTCTCTCTGAGGTGTTTTACTAGTGACGACTGCCAATCAGCCCACAGAGCTGGCTCCATCTTTTATTTTATATAATTTAAAGCGCTGACGTGAGGAAATTGTATGTGACTGCTGTATCTTTCACTGGATTTTGATGCTGTTTTGATGCCATATATTAATGCCTAATTATTACATAATTTTTTTGGTAATTTTACATATTTCTGGGGTAATTTCACATCTTTTTTTGTGGGTAATTAAAAAAAAAAATGTAGTTCTTACATATTTTTGGGGTAGTTTTATATATGTTTTTGTACTTTTAAAAAATGGTAATTTTTACATTTTTTGGGGGGTAATTTAACATATTTTTGGGGGTAATTTTAAATCTTTTTTGGTGTAATTTTTTTAAAAAAAGGTAATTTTTACTTTTATTTCATTGGGAATTTAAAGCGCTGACGTGAGGAAATTGTATGTGTCTGCTGCAACTTTCACTGGATTGTGATGCCGTTTTGATGCCATATATTAATGCCTAATTATTACATATTTTTTTGGTAATTTTACATATTTCTGGGGGTAATTTAACATATTTTTTGGGTAATTTCACATTTTTGTGAGTAATTAAAAAAAATTGTAGTTCTTACATATTTTTGGGGTAATTTTACATATGTTTTTGTAATTAAAAAAACGGTAATTTTTACACTTTTTGGGGGGTAATTTTACATAATTTTTGGGATAATTTTAAATCTTTTTTGGCGTAATTTAAAAGAAAAAATCAGCCCACAGAGCTGGCTGCAGCATGTCTTTTACTGTTTCACTGCGAATTTAAAGCGCTGACGTGAGGAAATTGTATGTGACTGCTGCATCTTTCACTGGATTGTGATGCCGTTTTGATGCCATATATTAATGCCTAATTAATGAAGTGTCTTTGTAGATACTGTCACTGGGAGTTGCAGAAGTCAGAAATATTGATGAATATTAAAACCCTGACATATTTATATAATGATTTATGGACTTAACCCTTTGGAGTCTTGGGCTATTTGATCCATTTTTTAATTACTTTACTTTACTTTTAATTAATTACTTTAATTACTCATTCTGCCACTAGGAAAAAAAATTATGAATATATATATATATTGAATCAATATAATAATAGTTATTATTAATATTATGATTATTATTATTATGATATATATTTAAAAAGTCAATTTTTTAATTACTTTTCATTCTGCCACTAGGGAAAAAATAAATAAATAAAAATATATATATTGAATCCATATATAATAATAATAATAATAATAATAATCACAATCATAACAATTATTATTGTTATTATTATTATTATGATTATTATTATTATTATATATAATTAAAAAGTCATAATTATATATATATATATATAATTATTATTTTTATTTTATTTTTTTTTTTTTTAATTAATTTTATTTATTTTTTTTTTATTTATTTTTTTACTACCACTGGAGGGAGCAAGAGAGAGAAAAATCACACACTTGCCATATCTCTCTCTCTCCCTCTCAAGTTTAGAAATGAAGAGAGCAGAGCTGATCTGGGATTCCCTCATCCATATCAACCCATACACACACACACACACACACACACACACACACACACACACACAGCCAGCCACTTCTCCTCCCTCCGTCTCTTCCTGTCCATTATCCCTCCATTAGCACTCTCTCCCTGCACCTGAATAATGAAACATGTCTGTGACTTCCTCTCTTAATGCTTCACTTAAGACCTTTTTAACCCTCCACTAACTGTGCAGTGACTCCCAGTGGAACAACTGGAACAGTTATACTTTCAAATGAAAACCATTTAATTTGCCTAGCACAATATATGCACATCACTTTTACCTTGTTGCCAGTGCTGCATGCATGGAAGAAATAGTGTCGGGGTCAGTCTCAGTTCCAGCACATTTTGGAGTCTGTATCATCCACATTTGTACTTTTTAATATACAAAATACCTCCTGCTTTGGCTTAGACAGAAATCCTAAATAAGTAGACAGGAATATGTCTTGCGGGGGAGGATGATGCAGCAGGAATATGAAACTACTCAGCAGGATTAACTGTGACCAACGTAAATCCCTGCATCGTGTTGTTTACTTCTAATGAATTATGGCTTTATGTGCTGCTTTTTTTTCTGACCGTATAAGAGTGAGTGTCTTCTTCTGGTGAAGGGAAATGAGCCCTGCTATCTGAAATTCTGCAGAATATATATTAAACATATATTAATCCTCTGAAGTCCAGGAGATTTTGCTTCAAATTTGTCAACTTCCTATGCATTAACCCTTTAGAGTTTGGGGTTAGCTTGTTGATTTTTGACTCTTTTCACAACCTCACCTCATTATTATTTTTTCATTTTGACTTACTGGATTAACATTTTGAAACATGCAAAAACACACCCATGAAAAAAAAATACAAAAACACGTAAAAAAAAATAAATAACACACACAAAATTACAAAAAAAACACAAATAAAAAACATACAAAAAGCACTTTTTTTAAAAACAAAAAACACATAAAAACACACACAAAAAACCCACCTGGTCTCTCAGGAATCCGTGGAATAGCCACGGAATCACTCAAATTCAAGTTAATGACTGTCATATCCCGTGGCTATTCCAACATACAAAGTGATTATGTACATTCACTGAGTGAATATTTAGAAAATAAAACATATATTTCTCGCTGGAAATGTGATCAAAATCCATTTTTTGGGAAGAAACAAAGTAAAAAAATTTGACCCTTTAATGTCTTTTTTTGTAATTTTGTGTCTTTTTTTAAATAAGTTTGTGTCTTTTTTGGGTCATTTTGTGCATTTTTTTGTAATTCTGTGTATTTTTTGGTCATTTTGTGTCTTTTTTTGGTCATTTGGTGTCTTTTTTAAGTAATTTAGTTTTTTTTCCGTCATTTCTGGTCATTTTGTGTCTTTTTTTGGTCATTTTGTGTCTTTTTCGGGTCATTTGGTGTCTTTTTTTGGTAATTCTGTGTATTGTTTGGTCATTTTGTGTCTTTTTTTAGTAATTTTGTGTCTTTTTTTGGTCATTTTGTGTCCAGCCTCCAGCGGCCCCCAGCTAATTTGAATTTGAGACCCCTGTATTAGAGCATCATATGGTCAGAAATATTTATAATTATATTAGAAAAGAATAATGAACATTACAACACAACTAAACATGACAAACCCCATACTAGTAAGGGCAGCATTTATATAAAAAAGAAATAAACAAAATTTGAACTATATCGATATATGCGATATGGTCTAATTCCATATCACATTTAAAAATATATCAATATATCGCCCAGCCCTAATGCCAACATTACCTGTTATATATATATACATATTCATGTGTCCCACTTCATGAATGAGTGAACCTTGTTCTCCATGTGATCAAATCCAGGTTCAGTCTGGCTTTAATGTTTGACTGAAGTAATGATGTCACAAGGTTGGACTAGATCCATCATCGCTGCTCCCTATAAGCTGCTGCACTGTTTTTGGTTCCCAAATATCCAACACTAATGTGATGCTGTTTTAGTGTTGAGATCTGAAGATGTGGCCTAGATTCAAGACACACACACAAACATTTGCATTCATCCACAAATCTAGAACACATTAGCATGTACATACACACAGGTTTTTACCCAAAAAAACAAAAAAACAAAACAGAAATCACAAATGCAACACATGAGTTTGCACTCTGGCAGAGCACAGATGCAAACATAAGGGCCAACATGCACACACACACACACACACACACACACACACACACAAGCACTGTGCAGGCTTAAACAACTGCACACTGATGTGTGTGTGCAGGAAGGAATAGATACAAACACACAAACACACACTAGGTGGGAGGAGAACTTTGAGTGCAGACACACTCTTGTGCGTGTGCGTGTGTGTGTGTGTGTGTGTGTGCATCTGCAGACACTGCGCCTCGTGCTCTGAGATTAGCTCTAATTTCCATTTCTGCCAGAACTGAAGAGGAAGAGCAGCGAAGGCAGAGAGAGGAAGAGGGGCGACCCCGAATCAGATATTTTATACAAAGAGAATGAAAGAGAGCAAACACGCCGTCATGGACATGCTTTTATATGCTTTTATATACTTGCTTTTATAAAACTTATGTTGCATCTCCCACTATACCAATACATACTTCCTACGGGCACTGCACACAAGAAGTGACTAAAGCTAAATCTCCACTTAGCATGCTAGTCGCTAATAACAGAATTTGCACATTACATGCAGACCACTACAACGTCTGCAACTCCATAAAACACTTACTTTTCATAAGGTACCACACCATCCAGCACATACACATTGAACATTGATATTAACTGGAAACTATTAGAATATTATTGGAAAATTGAACCTTGTAGCCACTTTAAAACTCCTAAAGATAGGTAGGCTAAATAGACTTCAGATGAGATGAGTTAGCCTGCTAGCACATACACACTGTACTGCTACAGAGCTAACTGTTAGCCTGTTAGCACATACACACTGTACTGCTACAGAGCTAACTGTTAGCCTGTTAGCACATACACACTGTACTGCTACAGAGCTAACTGTTAGCCTGTTAGCACATACACACTGTACTGCTACAGAGCTAACTGTTAGCGTGTTAGCACATTCACACTGTACTGCTACAGAGCTAACTGTTAGCATGTTAGCACATACACACTGTACGGCTACAGAGCTAACTGTTAGCCTGTTAGCACATAAACACTGTACTGCTACAGAGCTAACTGTTAGCCTGTTAGCTCATACACACTGTACTGCTACAGAGCTAACTGTTAGCCTGTTAGCACATACACACTGTACTGCTACAGAGCTAACTGTTAGCCTGTTAGCTCATACACACTGTACTGCTACAGAGCTAACTGTTAGCCTGTTAGCACATACACACTGTACTGCTACAGAGCTAACTGTTAGCCTGTTAGCACATACACACTGTACTGCTACAGAGCTAACTGTTAGCCGGCTCTGTGTCTGCAGCTGGGAGAGACTGCTGCAGGAGGAATGTGCCGCTTCGACTCGTTTTTATTCTTCTTAAGGAGCTGCCGGCTCCCGCAGCTCCTTAAGAAGAGCCGAAAAGTCGCTAATATTATAACAAAGTTGCTAAGTTGGCAACACTGCTTCACTGGCTTTTACAAATGTTGCGTGTTGTTGTGGCGACGAGTACTACGTCACATCCTGCTTAGTGTTCTATCCAATCAGCAACCAGGCTTTTTTCAGGGGAGAAAAACAGCCCTGCTCTTCTACAGGGACAAAAAAAGTCCAGACAAAAGTCCGCTCCGGTCGGCTCGTATTCAAATTAGGGGCGTTTTGGAGAGTGAGACCAGCCTCATTCTGGGTATTGGGCGGTAGTGGAAACAGCCCTAATGGGGCGGAGCTCCCCTAAAAGGCGTCCGATCAGAAACAGTGCAATGCTGCAACACGTCCTACGTAAATAATGATATTTAGAAAAATGAATTCAAGAATCTTCAAAATCGAGGATGCACACCTTCGTGTAATGCGCAAGACACATACGAAATCTGAGGTCAGTCTGACTAACGGACAGCCAGATATGAACTAGACACACACACACACACACACACACACACACACACACAGACACTTCTTGCTTTTATAGATACACAGCAAATTGAGAGGAGTTGAATTCTTGGTGTTAAAATAGACATACAGTAGTAGAGTTAATTATAGTCTGGATAGAGTTAATCCGTTATAATTAACTCTCAGTCGATAAATAGTTGTTCAAAAAAGTTCAAAACCGAGTGAAAAAGGACGCATCACCAAATCAAACCTGTACGTGTTAATGTTTAAATATTAACTCTGAACTTCTTACTCTTAACTCTGATCCTGTATTTCACACCTCAAGTGTTCTTTTTGGCGTTAAAATTTAACGCCAAAAAGAGTCATATTTACACAAACTTAGTGTAAAGGTACCAACACTCGAAAAAGTGTTAAATTAACACTTGGTGTGGACCCATATAGACACTTTAAAAGTGTTAATATCAACTCTTACAGTGTTAATTTGGGTATGCTGATTTTACTGTGTAGATACATATAGATAGTTGTACTGTTTATGTATAAGCATGCAGCTGTGATGATTTACAGTAGAACATTACAGCCTCTTGTGTGATGCTGCTTTTATACAACAGTTCTACAAGCAGCATTCATTAGTTACCTGTAAGCATCAACAGGTCATGAATTATTTGCTTGTTTACTTATTTATCTGGCTCTGCCAACACAGATAGTTCCACACCTGCAGGGACTGAACTGCCTCCCAACACACACACATTCCTCTACAATAGCTACTTTATGTTATGAACATATCTGTGAGTTTCCATTTATTGTGCAATCAGTGAAGTAAGAGCCTGTTGGTGTGATTCTGAGGAGTTAACAGCTGATTAGACAATAATATTAAGTTGTTCCATAGTTTGAAAGCCATTCAAATGTTTTTTTCCTTACATTGGTGCAGTATGAGCACAGCTGGGGGTGTGCACTAAAATATATCCAGGCTTCTCTCATTCATAATTTAGCTCAAATGCTGGTGTTATTAGTGTAAATATATTATCCTGATCTTTGCAGTTCAAGGTTTGTTACCTTCCAAGACTTTAGTTTTGACTGTTACTGTAACTTCTGCTTCTGAACAGCTGTGATGCAGATGTTTTACTCCACCAGGACTCATGAGATGTTTCTTGTCCAAACAAAATATTTGGCTGGAACTAACAGTCTAGAATAGAATGCCTTTATTGTAGGCAAGTAAATAAAAATATATGAAATATAATGTAAACACAAGCAAGAAAGGGAGGTAAGGTGCACAGTCTTTGTTTCAATTTGCCAGAAGCAGATATGATGCTGTGCAGTGTTCATATATATATATATATATATATATGTATATATATATTGCACGCTGAAGGACAGTTATTGCACAAATTATTGCACATTGCCAGGTATAGTATAGTAGTATAGTTCAGTCGTAAGTCTAATACAGTTTTAAGTATTCAAAATATGTTTGTCTGTTGTGTGCCCTATTGAAAACATGACTATTTATGCGTCGATGCAGATACTGTGTGTGTGTGTGTGTGTGTTCTTGTACTTCCTACATAGCGAGGACCGGAACACGTTTTTAACCAACGTAGTGAGGACATTTTTGCAAAGTGAGGACATTTCCGCCAGTCCTCACTTCTTTAAAGGCTTTTTTGAGATTTCAGACTTTGTTTTAAGGGTTAAAGGTTACATGATAATGATACTTAACTGAAACTGTATTGTGTGGTTACAAAACTAACTAAAATTATAGTGAAAATGTCCTTCGTTTTCGTCTTTGTCAACTTTTTTCATACATAATGAAGATGGATAAGACAAAGGAAATAAAGGCAAAATTTACTGTGACCTCTTTTAATCTCCCACCCAACAAATACCCCATTACAAAAAACTACAACTAATAAAAACTAAACTAAAACTAAAGCATTTGAAAATACTAAATACTAAACTAAAACTAGCAAACTCACTCTAAAAACTCATTAAAACTAACTGGATTTAAAAACAAAAAATCACAACAAAATAAAACTAAAACTAATGAAAAATTCAAAACTATTATAACCTTGCAAGGGAATTCACTGTTCCAATGAGGGTCCTCACAAAGATAGAAGTACAAATATGTGTGTGTGTGTGTGTGTGTGTGTGTGTGTGTGTGTGTGTGTGTTTGTGTGTGTGTGTGTGTGTGTGTTTCACTCAGAAGATTAAGCTAATAAGTGCACAGCAGAGTTAATCCCGCCAGTTCTCTAATGCCTCATACAGACCTCACGCAATGCTGTTTGTGTGTGTGTGTGTGTGTGTGTGTGTGTGTTTTTGTGTGTTTTTGTGTGTGTGTGTGTGTGTGTGTGTGTGTGTGTGTGTGTGTGCTGGGGTTGTAACAGTATGAGGGCAATAGTATTAATCGACTGAGCAACTTTCTTTCTTTCTCAAAATGTCCTCATTAACTTTTCGGCGAGCTAATGGCTTCGTAATTAAAATTCACCACAACAGATTGTATGGAGCACCTAATTACTACTTGATAATAAATAAGATAAACACAACATGTAAAGTGAAGATCTTATACATTTACAGCCACTATTAATATTGTGTATCAATAGGTTTTTCTTCTACATATACAGGTACAGCTCAAAAAATTAGAATATCATGAAAAAATGCAATATTTTTTGTCAATTATTTCAGAAAGTGAAACTCATATGTTATATAGATTCATTACACATAGAGTGAAATATTTCAAGCCTGTTTTTCTTGTAATTTTGATGATTCTGGCTTCGAGATAATTAAACTCAAAACTCAGTGTCATTAGAATATTGTGAACAAGGTCAATATTGGAGTCCACAGTCATGTTACATGTTGCAATAGAACGCTAACTTTTAGTGAATTTAGGAGAAATTTACAAAATATAGTAAAATATACACCTGGATGTTTGTTTTGGATGTTTTCTTTCCACTATTCTGAAAAAAGACAGAACAAAAAAATAGCCCAAAACCTCAAAATTGACCAATGCATGAAAAAAATGTTGCCTTAAGAACTAAATTTAAAGAATCCAAATCAAAAGTGTCAGAAAAAGTTTTGAAATATTTCACTCTATGTGTAATAATTTTATATAATGTACACTTTCTGAAATAACTGACAAAAAATATAGAACTTTTTCACAATGTTCAAATTTTTTGAGATGTACCTGCATATCCATATTCATCCACTAAAACGTCACAGCTTATTTTAAAGGGTTAACCTTCACTTTTCAACATCTAGAAAATGGTTCTAAGCTGTTCTTAGACTGCACTGAACACTGCAAAAAAGCCAACTTGTATTTTTTGGCCTAAAACAGTGATTTAAATTGGTAAAACTTGGAAATATAAATGATTGACATTTAGGGCAATAATGTAAGTTAGCACAACAAAGGAAGCCAGTTGTCTGCTCAAAAACAAGTTGGTGAGTTGTTGTTACTTATATCTTTAAGTTGGGGTTCACAACAAGGGACAATAGTTCTGATAACTCTTATTTCTTTGTTGGGAAATACGGGAAAGCAGAGAAGTCATTAGCGAAAGCTAGTGAGCTAGCTAACTGATGCTAGCAGCTAACTGATGCTAGCAGCTAACTGATGCTACCGGCTAATTGATGCTAGCTGCTAACTGATGCTAGCGGCTAACTGATGCTAGCGGCTAACTGATGCTAGCGGCTAACTAATGCTAGCGGCTAACTGATGCTAGCGGTGCTGCTTGTTACAGCTACAAGAGTAGCCATTAGCGTATCAATGCTAACTCAAAATTGTGGTCGCAACATTAGCTAACATTTCATAGCGGCGTTACAATCGTGCCAATTCAGCACATTACAGAAGTTAGCAGAAGTAAGGATTAAAAGTTATTACAATGTAAAATTATAAGTTAGTACAACTTACAGTTGAATTGACAAAAATCTGAATTCAGAGTTGAGCAAACTCAAAAACAAAACTTAAAATATTTAGTTAATTGTCCAACTTAAAATTTTATCGAAGTTTGTTGCCTTGAAATTTTGAGTTCACCCAACTTTTCTTTTTTTGCAGTGAACCTGCCACAGATTACCTGTTATTTAAAGCTATTAATGCACTGTCGTGGGTTTGTGTTCAGAATTATGACTCTATTTGTCTACTAGGTATTTGATTCTAAAATAAACATGATGAACACGTTTGTGAACCAACTGTGGCTTTATTACGCATAGATCAGAAACCTTCTGCTGGCTCTCTGTCAGACCGCTTAATGTATCCGCCAGAATCTGGCAGGATTTGGCTGCTTTTTAAGCTGCATAAATCAATATTTTTATTCTCTGTGTGTTACATAAATCATGCTGTTGAGTTCACGTCACATTACCTTGGAGCAAAGGATGTGTGATTTTGTCTACTGTGCTGGTCTGAGAGAGCTGAGTGAATGAGCTTAGCCTTGGCATTACAGCGGCTTACAGGATGCTGAAGACATTAGCGTTGGAGTTAAAGACATATCTTTAAAAAATAGGAGGCTAGTTAAGTTAGCTGAGGGTTGTGAGCTTTCATTTTAAAGTGAAGGAGTGAGAGGGATCTGATCACTGACTACAGCCTCTCTACACCTCAACCGGACTGAGAGAAGTAGCTGCTAATTCATGTTAGCATTAGCTGGAGCATTAACCCATTTAAGGCAGGAAAGCATTACCGCATTTCTACCATTAAAACCTGTTGGGCGCTGTTGTATTATTCTACCATTAAAGGCGGGAAAGAGGATACGTCGTTTTGTAGTATTTGTAGTTTTTTTCCACCTATTTTCGGTCTCTTGGCCAATGAAATGCATCAGAATACATGTGGGAGTGTCGCAATGCAACATGGGACTTTTCCAGAACTTTGAAATCATCATCAAAAAAAGACACAAAATGACCAAAAACGACACAAAATGACCAAAAAAGACACAAAATTACTAAAAAAGACACAAAATGACAAAAAAAGACACAAAATGACCAAAAAGGACACAAAATGAGAATACATGTGGGAGTCTCACAATGCAACATGGGACTTTTCCAGAACTTTGGAATCATCACTAAAGACACAAAATGACCAAAAAAGACACAATAAGACACAAAATGACAAAAAAAAGATACAAAATGACCAAAAAAGACACAAAATGACAAAAAAAGACACAAAATGACAAAAAAAAAAAAAAAAATGACCAAAAAAAGACACAAAATGAGAATACATGTGGGAGTGTTGCAATGCATCATGGGACTTTTCCAGAACTTTGAAATCATCATCAAAAAAAGACACAAAATGACCAAAAAAGACACAAAATTACTAAAAAAAAAGATACAAAAAGACACAAAATGACCAAAAAAGACACAAAATGAGAATACATGTGGGAGTGTCGCTATGCAACATGGGACTTTTCCAGAACTTTGGAATCATCACCAAAGACACAAAATGACCAAAAAAGACACAATAAGACACAAAATGACAAAAAAAAGATACAAAATGACAAAAAAAAGACAAAATGACAAAAAAAGACACAACATGACAAAAAAAAGACACAAAATGACAAAAAAAGACACAAAATGACTAAAAAAAGGCACAAAAAGAGAATACATATGGAGTGTTGCAATGCATCATGGGACTTTTCCAGAACTTTGAAGTCATGGCGGAAGACAACTATAGCGGAGGGTCTATGACTGTTTGTACCAAGTTTTCTGTTAATTAGTGTAAGTGTTAAAATATTTCCCTCAAAACCGGAAATGTAAAACTGCTGCCAGTGACGTAACCATGACGACCACCCCAAACGGGTCTATAGAACCCAGAATATCTTACCCAAACGGGTCTATAGAACCCAGAATATCTTACCCAACCTGGTCTATAGAACCCAGAATATCTCACCCAAAGTAAACTTCATTTGTCAGAATGTACCAGATGGAAACGACTCAGGCTGCTGGAAGCCTAATAGCCTCATTTTTTTAGCAGCCCTACACACGTCTATATATTCACACTGTATTGAATTCTGTGTGTTTCTGAGCAGTCACATTGGTTTCATGCTTTACTCTGTGGAATCTGCTGCTGTAATGATTTATTAAACAAGCTTTGGACCGCTGGTTCCGTCTACGCTCATCTGCATGGTGGGGATCGATAGAAACAGTTTCTGCATTAAAGTGAAACGTGGTGATGGGGGAAAGGCTGGAGTGGCATGCTTCACATGCTCACAAGCTGTCGAATGAATAATTAAAAATGACCAATACTGGCTTGTTGAACAGGGTTTCATTCTGCTGTTTCCTCACTCTGTAAATAGAGCGAGCCCGCTGCAACACATCCCTTATTCTCCTGTTCTAGAAAGTTTAATGTGAGTTTTATATGAATAGCACTTTACCGTATTGTGTGTGGAAGGTCACTTTAATTACTTGTTTTGGTAATTGTGTGTCTTTTTTAAAAATAATTTGGTGCCTTTTTTTATTAATGTTATGTCTTTTTTAAATAATTTTGTGTATTTTTTTAGTAACTTTGTGTATTTTTTTGGTCATTTTGCGTCTTTTTTGGGTCATTTTGTGTATTTTTTTAATAATTTAGTGTCTTTTGGCAATTCTGTGTCTTTTTAAAAATAATTTGGTGCCTTTTTTAATAATGTTTTGTCTTTTCTAATAATTTTGTGTCTTTTTTGAATAATTTTGTGTCTTTTTTTGGTAATTCTGTACCTTTTTAAATAATTGTGTTTCTTTTTTGGTAATTCTGTCTTTTTTTGGTAATTAGGGCCTCGGGGCAATCGCACCGAGCACTACTGTTATACTGTGGATTTCTTCTTCTTCCGGACGCAATTTCGTCCCGCTACTAGTCCTACAACTTGAAGAGTTGCAGGACAAATTATATATCAAAACATGCGGTTTGATCGGGATCGGTGTGCTATTACTTTTCTCTACAGAATACGAATTTTTTGTGACGTAAGTCGCGAAAAACTGCCCAAAATTTTGCATTGAAATGAATGGGATGGCCGACAAAAAATGAGCGAAAAAGAACAATAATTGGATTTTTAAACGTCTACTTCTCCAGCATAATTTCACCTAGAGACTCCATTTAAACTTTAAACAGTAGACACAAGTCTTGTGTATCGGTGTATTAATCCTCTTTTCGATAGGTCATATAGTTTTTTATCAATCCCTGTTCAATGACCATGATCATTTTTGGAGAAATTCTGAGATTATAATGGGTGTGTATTGCACAGAATGTTCGTGTCACAGTGTGTGACATCATCGCCAGAGTGTAGAGGTAGAGAAGAAATTGTCAAAAAATAAATTTGAAAACTGCGCCCCAGGCCGCAAATTCCACTCTACAGAAATAATTTATACATAGAAACGTAGGAAAATTAGTCTTCTCCCTCACAATCCTCTGGTAAAGCTGTCAGAGTTATAGTTTGGGCGTAGGACGCACAGATGATCCACCAACACGCACCAACAGCCTCATTGGCTCCCATATTAAAAACGCAGGAAGATTTCTGAAAAAGGGAGATGGAACAGTTTTTTTAGATCACTCTAACAAAGCTATTTTTTAATTTTTCTTAAAAAAAATCATATGTAGACGTTCAGGAAGAACTCGGGACGCTCAAAGTGAAGTCGGATCAATGATAGGTATTATGGTTTTGCCAAAAATGCTTTCTGTTCGAGGCCAGAAATTCCAGTCCACCTCTGGACCTCTGTCCACTTCTGGCTGCTGTCACTCTTTCATTAACAAGTGTCTGTTAATTCTGTTGATTGCCTTTGATCTTTGATGTGATTACAGTTACAGACACACACAGACACACATGCGCGTAAGCGTGCACACTCCTCACACATGCATACACATGCTTCAAGCGCACACGCGCGCGCACACACACACACACACAGGTAACTTTATGCGATTTTCGCTGCACACATACACACACACACACACACACATTTTGAGGTTAAAGGGCATAGTTTGAAATCTCTGAAGAATCTCATCATAGTGTACACACACCGGCAGTAGCCCCCGTGGTCCTTTCAAAATTTCCCCAGAGGAAATTTTCTAGTTAATACATATGCTTTGGACCGTTGGTTCCGTCTACGCTCATCTGCATGGTGGGGATCGATAGAAACAGTTTCTGCGTTAAAGTGAAATATTCTGATCGGGGAAAGGCTGGAGTGGCATGCTTCACATGCTCACAAGCTGTCGAATGAATAATTAAAAATGACCAATACTGGCTTGTTGAACAGGGTTTCATTCTGCTGTTTCCTCACTCTGTAAATAGAGCGAGCCCGGTGCAACACATCCCTTATTCTCCTGTTCTTGGGGGACTCTGCTGCATGGACCAATTAATTGAACAAGTGTGGAGCTACAGTGGCTTTCTGCTCTGCACATCTGCACTCTGAGTGTGGTGAAGGGTGATAAAGTGTACTAGCTACGTACGCAGCACTGCTGTGATTAATAACTCTGCTGAACACACACACCAGAGACTCTAATAGGAAGCAGAAAATGATGCAGTTGCATTTTGTAAAGCCTTTGTATGTGTTTCTTACTTAAACATCTTTCATCAACTTCTTGCTGCTCTGTCTGTTTGGAGGAATCCCTGTTTCAATCCCAAAAATATTAAGCAAAGCTTTAAAGAAATGAAATATGGAGACTGTCCTCACCAGAAAACTGTATTATTTGATCAAATGCTGACTGTTAAGTTTAAGAGAAAGAAGCATTATGATATCAGTAAACCTCTTAGGGGGGACATTGGGTGGTTAAAGTACACTGTAAAAAAAAATCTGTTTAGTTTACTGTGGTTGCCAGAACTTCACCGTAAAAAATACAGTAAATGGGTTTTCTACTGTAAATTTAAATGTAAATAACAGCAAAAACTTAGAGACAGAATAATCCTGTTTTTTGTGACATTATGGTATTTCTCCATTAATTGTACATTGTTTTGTTTTGTTTTTCCTGAAAATGTCTCCTAAATTGAACAATTTCTCTCAGTTGAACCTCAACTTGTACTGAGTGGGGCTGCTGGAGGCAGTATCAAAATGACCAAAAAATGACCAAAAAACAACACAAAAATGACCAAAAAATTCACAAAATTACTAAAAAAGGACACAAAATTTAAAAAAGACACAAAAGTATCAAAAAAGACAATGACGAAAAAAAACACAGAATTACCAAAAAAGACAAAATTATTTAAAAAAAGACACAAAATTCCCCAAAAAAGAAACAAAATTACCAGAGAAGAGACACAAAATTACCATAAAAAGACAATTACCTAAAAAACCCCACAGAATTACCAAAAAAGACTAAATTATTTTAAAAAAAGGCACAAAATTACCAAAAAAAAAGACACAGAATTACCAAAAAAAGACACAAAATTACCAAAAAAAAGTAATTAAAGGGACCTTCCACACACAACACGGTAAAGTGCCATTCATATAAAACTCACATTAAACTTTCATATCAAGGTGGGGGCCACAAAATATCGTCACGAGGCCACAATTGGCCCGCGGGCCACTAGTTAATTAATTTTTCATACATTTTTTAAAATATTTATACAGTTTAAGTTTTGTACTATTCCTTGACTTATGGAAATTAAGTGTCTACTATGGTAATATACAATTTTAAATTTTACACCTTATTTCTGATGCAATTTGACAGAGTTTTACTGTAATTTTTCATCATTTTTTGCAGTGTGTTTCCTTGACTCTGGAGGTAACTGTTCCTGTGATTCCTCCACATATCGACAGTCTTTGACCATGATCTTGCTCTATATTTAGCATGTATTACCATGTTCAAGGAGTTCTAGTTGCAGAAACACAACCAAACCACAGACTGCATGTCAGAAAAACTGCTCACACTTCTGCACAGTTTGTTTTAGACCTTTCAAAGTCTTTAATTCTTTCCATTCCTCATCTCTCCCTCCCTCCCTCCCTCAGGCAGCATAACATTTAGTGTGTGTGGTTGTGTAGGCAGATGTTTGTGGAGATGCTAGTGCAGTGCCCTCTGCTCATGTATATGTGTGTGTGTGTGTGTGTGTGTGTGTGTGTGTGTGTGTGTTTGTGTGGGTTGGTGTATTCTTTCCCTGCATTTCTTTTTGGAGGATCTGCGTAAAACTGTGCTTGTGTATGTGTGTGACGCACAATCTGTGTGCATGTGCGTGTGTGTGTGTGTGTGTGTGTCTGTGTGTGTGTGCATGTGGATGTGTGTGTGTGTGTGTGTGTGTGTGATGCATAAGGAGGAAACTGAGCCAGAAACAGAGGCTGTTTACAACTTAATGCTTTTGTGAGTCCTGTTTGTTTTTGAAGAAAAGACTGTTGAAAATAGGATTTAGATGATTTTGTTTCTTTTGATTCTTTTACACATGCTTATGCATTTCTGTGTGTGTGTGTGTGTGTGTGTGTGTGTGTGTGTGTGTGTGTGTGTGTTGGGAATTAAGAATGCCTCTTTTATGAATAAATGATGACCTTAGCGTTATCATAAATGCTATCCCTCCCATAAGGATACCAAATATGTAGGGACGCACCTGAGCAACACTGGTTCAAAAGTGTGATAAAATGGCTATCAGATTTATTAATAATTATCATAAATGATTATTAATTATAAAAAATGATATGACTTGACTTGCTCTAAGTCATAGCTCGTTGGGGCACCACTCTGTAAAACAAAGAAAAATATAGCCAATTCACCTAAATCAGTCTCATAAAGTTACTAAACTATCAATTTGGAACACTGATTAATAAATATGAATGTAATTATAATCAAATTACTGCTAAATTAATATTTAGTAATGGTTGAAGGAATAGTGAATACTTGTCATAGAAGAGGCTAGCATATCGTTCACAATGTACAGCATTAAATAGACAGGTATTTATATATATATATATACTCCATATATATATATAAGTATATAAGTAACAAGTAAAGCAAATAAAAGCACACATCTATCAAATATAGAGTTCTACAAAATTACCTAATTAATAGTTAGTAATGGTTGAAGGAATCGTGAATTCTTGTCATAGAAGAGGCTAGCATACCGTTCACAGTGCACAGCATTAAATAGACAGGTATTTATATATATATACTCCATATATATAATATATACAGTACAGGCCAAAAGTTTGGACACACCCATCTCATTCAATGCGTTTTTCTTTATTTTCATGACTATTTACATTGTAGATTCTCACTGAAGGCATCAAAACTATGAATGAACACATATGGAATTATGTACTTAACAAAAAAGTGTGAAATAACTGAAAACATGTCTTGTATTTTAGATTCTTGAAAGTAGCCACCCTTTGCTTACTAGAATATAAGACATGTTTTCAGTTATTTCACACTTTTTTGTTAAATACATAATTCCATATGTGTTCATTCATAGTTTTGATGAATTTACAATGAAAATAAAGGAAACACATTGAATGAGAAGGTGTGTCCAAACTTTTGGCCTGTACTGTATATAAGTATATAAGTAACAATAAAGCAAATAAAAGCACACATCTATAAAATATAGAGTACTACAAAATTACCTAATTAATAGTTAGTAATCGTTGAAGGAATCGTGAAAACTTGTCATAGAAGAGGCTAGCATATCGTTCACAATGTACAGCATTAAATAGACAGGTATTTATATATATATATATATATATATATATGACAAGTAAAGCAAATAAAAGCACACATCTATAAACTATAGAGTTGTACAAAGAGTCTAAACTAGTGTAGGCTTACAAAAGAGAAGAAAGGTGTGTGTGTGTGTGTGTGTGTGTGTGTGTGTGTGTGTGTGTGTGTGTGTGTGTGTGAATGCATAAGCACAGCATGTGTGCGTTTGGGAGGAGATGGGGAGAGGATCATAAATATGGATCAGTTCCTCGGCAGGTGATGGATTGAAATTCGAGAAAAGAACTTGTAACTCCTTTCAGGTCCTGCAGGGAGCTTCTGTGTCTATCAGCTCAGGTTTTTCTCTTCGGCTCTGTTTGGAGCTCTCTGTTGTATTTACTCGCATCACTAGTTTTAGAGACACGAAGCAGCGACCACAGCAGAACGCTGGAGCTATTGTCGAGGTGTCACAAGGTTCAGTGCCACTGATGGCTGCTAAATGTCTCTGAAAGAACCCATTAATAGAAAAAGTCAGCTTTGTTTCTTATTTCTAAGTCCTCGTGATCTCAATTACCACTTTATTTTCTTCCAGTAACTGTGCTGAAGAGTTATTCTTTTACAGTTTTTCTCAGTGGCTTTGGTGCATTTCTCACATCACTATTAATATTTGAACAGTTAGTTCCTCCACAATATTTAGTCATTTGTGCTCATCATAGAAGCTGTTTCTCCTTACAATATCCCATCTTCTTTTAATTTATTTAACATTTAATTGTGTTTTGTTTGTATTTTTTGTTTGTTACCTTTGTCAATTCTGTATTTTATTGCACTTTTTGCACTTTTATGTGAAGCGCTTTGGTGCGGCTCAGCTGTCTGTAAATGCACTATATAAATAAATTTGACTTACTTACAACAAATTACAAATACTTTTGGACAGTCATCATGTGCTTTCATACAACTCTCTGCTGTTTTATAACATTATCATTGTTTATGTCATGTCAGTCAAAATGAACTATACTTGTGAATGCTGAATAGTCATTCCATATAAAACTATTTCATTGCTTGAGTCATTACATACAAAAATGTTGAACTAGTTGTCAAAAATCTGTCAAGCAAATTTTACACATTTAAAAAAAATTAAAAATTCCTGAAAATGTCTCCTAAATTGAAACATTTCTCTCAGTTGAACCTCTGTTTTCACTGATGAGAAGGGCTGTGTGAAGCATTAGTTGTGGAGAAGTGGCTTATCATTTGTTTCAATCACTCAGAGCTGAATGTCTACTATGGTAAAATATACAATTTTAAATTTTACACCTTATTTTAGATGCAATTTGACAGTGTTTTACTGTAATTTTTCATCATTTTTTGCAGTGTATTTCCTTGACTCTGGAGGTAACTGTTCCTGTGATTCCTCCACATATCCACAGTCTTTGACCGTGATTTTGCTCTATATTTAGCATGTATTACCATGTTCAAGGAGTTCTAGTTGCAGAAACACAACCAAACCACAGACTGCATGTCAGAAAAACTGCTCACACTTCTGCACAGTTTGTTTTAGACCTTTCAAAGTCTTTAATTCTCCTAAAATGTCTCCTAAATTGAAAAATTTCTCTCAGTTGAACCTCTGTTTTCACTGATGAGAAGGGCTGTGTGAAGCATTAGTTGTGGAGAAGTGGCTTATCATTTGTTTCAATCACTCAGAGCTGAATCCATAAACCCATAAACACATTACAACACATATGACCCAAGCAGGACATAGAGTGGACCATTTCTACAACAACGCAAAAAAGCCAACTTGTATTTTTTGGCCTAAAACAGTGATTTAAGTTGGTAAAACTTGTAAATATAAATTATTGACATTTAGGGCAATAATGTAAGTTAGCACAACAAAGGAAGCCAGTTGTCTGCTCAAAAACAAGTTGGTGAGTTGTTGTTACTTATATCTTTAAGTTGGGGTTCACAACAAGGGACAATAGCTCTGCTAACTCTTATTTCTTTGTTGGGAAATTCGGTCATTAGCGAAAGCTAGCGGCTAACTGATGCTAGCGGCTAACCGGTGCTAGCGGCTAACTGATGCTAGCGGCGCTGCTTGTTACAGCTACAAGTTTGGTTTTTACTGAACCAAACGTTCAAATAAACTGTCATTACGTGAAAATAGACCAAACCGCTAAACGTCCTTTTTTATATCTATATAACGTTATATATAACTTTATTGACGCGTTGCCGTGGATACGCATTGTTCTGCTTCTCTCCTGATGACGGCTCGCCTTGTTAGTGACCTGTCAATCAAAGGTAGCCCCGCCCCAAATCATACGATTCTTTATCTTCTATTTTCTTCTAAATGGGGCCATTATTTACACTATTAACATCAAATTATCTTGAAGAAGTTTTTTTTACTAGCGATTGAGACCATAGTGATGTCCTAAAAAAAAATCCTGAGGTAATAAATCAAGTGAGAAGTTTCCGAATTTTGCATTGAAATGAATGGACAAAAATGCTTTTGCAGGCAAACTTAGCCCCCCCTGCTGGAATTTTCGGTGGATTGCAGCTTAATGCACTTCCTGGTTGGCCTCCATGCTCAGACCAGGAGGTTGCCACCTGATTAAGAGCCAGTGACACGATTCTGCAGGTTATCAACAAGGTTTTGCAGTTTGTACTAATTGTTTTGAGAATTGTATTAACTGTTGTGCAAATGTTAATATTGATGTGAGAAATGCACCAAAGCGACTGAGAAAAACTGTATTAACAGGGTAATAATTAATATAGGGGTGTGTTTTCTGGCCCGTTGGTTGTGATTGGCAGCTGTGATTGACAGTTCTTTTACTAGCTACATGATTTGCACTTACAGTCCTCCTCCGTGTTTTCTGTTTGTACCATACACCATCAATTTGTGGTTATTAGTTTCATTAAAAAGCCTCAAAGGTTTCGTCACTTGTGTGAGAGAAGCTCTGTGATGTGTGTATCTAGTCATTTGTACACATGGGGAGTCAAATTCATAATAATAAAAGATAAAAGAGAAGCAGTCTTCCTGTTCTGTGTAGCTCGGCACATGCTTTGCATACAAAAGAGACACTTTTTTGTTATTTTTGCAAAGTTCTTTACACTGTGATCATAATTATTTGTTATCAGAGTGAATTTTGATATCAAATGACTTTAATGCATCTAAATGTTTACACTTACAGCCAAACCCACTGATAATTAACTATGAAGGATGTGTCCTACAAAATAAAACTCAAATAAAAGCAAATTCTACTCTTTCGTTCATACGGTGAAACATTTTTAGTTATGCATGAACCCTTTGCATCTAAGGCCCCGTTTACGTTTATGAGGACGCTTGCAAAATATTTTATAGGAAGTGCCTCTTGTTTAGAGCAGGGGTCTCAAACTCAAATTACCTGGGGGCCGTTGGAGGCAGTATCAAAATGACCAAAAAAGACACAAAATTACTAAAAAAAGACACTAAATGATAGAAAAAAAAACCTAAATTACTTAAAAAGAGACATAAAATGACCGAAAAGACACAAAATGACCAAAAAAAAAACACACAGAATTACCAAAAAAGACACAAAATGTTTAAAAAGGACACAAAATGACAAAGAAGACACAAAATGACAAAAAAAATACACAGAATTACCAAAAAAGACACAAAATGATTTAAAAAAGACACAAAATGAAAGAAAAAAAACGAAATTACTCAAAAAAGACACAAAATTATAAGAAAAACACAAAATGACCCAAAAAAGACAGAGAATTACCAAAAAAAGACACAAAATGATTTCAAAAAGACACAAAATGAAAGAAAAAAACTAAATCACTCAAAAAAGACACAAAATTATAAAAAAAAAAACACAAAATGACCCAAAAAAGACAGAGAATTACCAAGGTTTTTTTATTTGTAGCACATTTAATACAAGAGTCACAGACTCAGTGTGCTTCAAAATAAAATAAAGACACAGATCGTACATGATACGATAAGATATAAAATAAGAACAAACAAGACATAACAGGGATTATATATATAAAACATAGGAAATATGAAAAAATAAGAAAGAAGTACAATGAAAAGGATATAAGAAGGTTTTATTGAATATAATTTAAAGCTTATAGCTAATCTCCTATTAAAGAAGGCACTCTTGTAGCTCAAGTGGAAGAGAGTTTCAAAGAGTAAGAGCATGAAGGAACAATAACCTGCTTTACAGTTTATTATTTATAAAGTGAGAATAACTTGACTTAATGTTCAGCTGAATATAGGTTTCATGTTAATCAGTACAGCTGTTAACACCCATATAATATATGATATAACTCATTACATTTCACTCATATGTGACATTGACTTCATAATGATAATTACATAGCACATCTGTATATGTAACTATGGTTATTTTTCACAATAAGGATATTCTTGATATTTCAAAAGCAGCTAATCAATATTACCCCTGATGTTCCTCCAGATTTTATGGCCACATGCACCTAAAAGTTATATTTCCTACTGATTAAATTTTTACAAGAACAATTATTTTTTGAAGGAAAGTGATGCCTGCCTGGTTAGGTTTCCTATTCACGTCATGAGGAAATGTTGTTTATATTTTACCAAAGTTTTTCCCTAAGTGTATGGCCAGAAATATGTGCCACCAGTAACTAAATTTGAATTGTTTACATATGAATTTGAATTGCTTAACCTGAATAATTGCATTAAAAAACTGAATTTGAATCACATAATTTGAATTTGTATTGTTCAATTTGAATCATTGCATTGAAAAAGTGAATCTAAATTGTAATTTGAAATATAGTTTATTAGTTTGGAACTGAACATTCAGTTCTCACAATTCAAATTCAGCTCGCAAAATTCAATTTTTAATTTTCTGCTACAAATATCCTTGTAGTTGAGGCAGAGCAATGGAGCACAGATTCACAGAGCGCCTCTTCGGCCAATCAGCACCTCCGTTTTCTTTTTTAACATTTGTTGCCACCCGGTTGCCATATCGCCTCTTCGGCCAATCAGCACCTCTGTTTTTGTTTTTTTTGTAACATTTGTTGCCACCCGGTTGCCATAGCGTCTCTTCGGCCAATCGGCACCTCCGTCTTCTTTTATAAAATTTGTTGCCACCCGGTTGCCATAGCGCCTCTTCGGCCAATCAGCACCTCCGTTTTTTTTTCTTTTTTAACATTTGTTGCCACCCGGTTGCCATAACGCCTCTTCGGCCAATCAGCACCTCCGTTTTCTTTTATAAAATTTGTTGCCACCCGGTTGCCATAGCGACTCATCAGCCAATCAGCACAGCCATTTTCTGAGCTCGATTGCTCTGCCTCAACTACCCGGATGTTCGTCGCAGAAAATTAAAAATTGAATTTTGCGAACTGAATGTTCAGTTCCAAACTAATAAATTCTATTTCAAATTACAATTCAGATTCACTTTTTCAATGCAATGATTCAAATTGAACAATACAAATTTCAAAGTTTGTGATTCAAATTCGGTTTTTTAATGCAATTATTCAAGTTAAGCAATTCAAATAAAAAAATCAGTTCCAGTCAAATCAGTTTCTGGTGGCACAGCTATTTTCTAAATATAAGATAACCAGGCTGGAAAATATCCATAGTGTCCTTAAAATAGACTGTTGCTATGTGGCTGTAAGTCCATTCAGCATCAGAGTGGCACTGAAGTGTTTCATCACACGACTCTGAGAGCATATTAAACTACAATTTGCAAAACATAATGGAAATATGTATATTAATTAGGTTTTTCCCCATGTCTTCTCTTCTCTCTCGCTCCTTCTCTTCTCATTATGCTCTACGCTTCCATTGGTCGTTACCTGTCATCTCTCCTTCGCCTCTCATCTTGCGCTCTCTTCATCTTTCTTTCTTTCTTCTCTTGGCTAATCTCTGTCTCCTCTAAACAGCTTTATTCCTCCCTTCACTTTTCCCCTCTCTCTTTATTCTGTTTCTTTTCCCTCTGCTCCTCTGTCACCCTCTCTTCTTGTTCCTCTCTCATCTGTTGGCTATACTGTTTTCTTTCTCATCTCAACTTCATGCCTCTCGTCTGCTTGGATCTTCTCTTCACTTCCTCTTGCTCTTCCTATTTTCTCCTCCCTCTCTTTCAACACACCTTCTCTCTATTTTCCCACCATCTCTCTATTCTCCCCCCATCTCCTGCTGAGCCTAGCCATTTGCTCCTTTGATCTCTCTGTCATTTTCTATAGCTTACCCTTCAACCACCAACCCCTCCCCTCCCAGCACTGTTACCATGACACTGACAAAAAAAAAGAGAGAGAAAAAGAGAGAGAGAGAGAGAGAGAGGTGGATTGTAAGAATGTGAAACCCTGCAGAAGATAATTTTTACTGAGGGAGGTTAAATTGAGAGAAAAAAGAGCGAGTGTGGAGATTAGTGTTGTTCGTGGGGGCGAGAGACAACAACAGAGGAAGAAAGAGAGAGAGAAAAGAAAGAGTTTATGGAATAAATCAGAGAGATGCATAGCCAAGTCTTCTTAGTTTTTTACTGTACAGAAGTTAAATACGACAGCAGCATGTTGGTGCTCCTAAAAAAGACACAAAATGATCAAAAAAGACACAAAATGACCAAAAAAGACACAAAATGACAAAAAAGACACAAAATGACCAAGAAAGACAAAAAATTATTTAAAAAATGCACAGAATTACCAAAAAAGACACAACATTATTTTAAAAAGACACAAAATGACCCCAAAATACACAAAATTTCAGAAAAAAAGACCCAAAATGACCAAAAAAAAGACCCAAAATTACTAAAAAAGACACAAACTTCTTTTTTTTAAAAAGACACAAAATTATTTTCAAAAAGTGTTGTTTGTGGGGGCGAGAGACAACAACAGAGAAAGCATCAGAGGAAGAAGGAGAGAGAGAAAAGAAAGAGTTTATGGAATAAATACACAAAATGATTTAAAAAATGCACAGAATTACCAAAAAAGACACAACATTATTTTAAAAAAAAACACAAAATGACCCAAGAAGACACAAAATTATTTTAAAAAAGGCACAAAAATGACTAAAAAAGACACAAAATTATTATTTATAAGTGTTGTTAGTGGGGGCGAGAGACAACAACAGAAAGCATCAGAGGAAGAAAGAGAGAGAAAAGAAAGACTTTATGGAATAAATCAGAGAGATGCATAGCCAAGTTTTCTTATTTTTACTGTACAGAAGTTAAATACGACAGCAGTATGTTTGTGCAGTGCTTTGCACGGTTATTTCACAGTAAGAGGATCTGCTCAGGCCTTTCCTGCACTGTCAACAAAACAAACAATAGCTGAGGCAACAGATTGCAGGCAATATTATTTATTAAATCTAATACGTTACAAGTTGAGTTAATAACAACTTAACAGGAAGTGTTAAGTGTCAATTAAAAACGGCCTAATTCTATTGTGTTGGATTCATTCAAAATGCTCTTGATTTAGAATTACATACACATAAAGATTATATTTAATGTGATCAAAATAAGAAGATTCTATCTCAAACATTTTTAGATTAAAGTTACTTAACATGCAAGTGCATTTTTTTGTGATGGAGCATAGAAACAATCGTCACTGTGTATTTAAAATGCTGTCTGTGAATAAAAAACATTGTTCAGTATTTTGGCATCTGATCAAACCTTAAATCACATCAATCTGTTACTTCAGCCAGACTTCCAGGATTATATTTCAGTCTCACATATTCTCCACTAAGCCGAGTTTCTGCAATGTTGTATAGCTGGACTGTTTTTGGTCTAAATCCATCTGATAGTCGGCAGCTCTGTGCAGCTGTAGGCACTGAAAAGCTAATGTCAGAATACAGTATAACATGTTCACTAAGACGCTGATGTTTAGTAGATATAATGTTTATCATATTCACCATCTCAGCTATGTGTGTTATCTGAAGGTCATTTTTTATCTACACCTGTTCAACTGCTCATTAACACAAATATCTAATCAGCCAATCACAGGGCAGCAACTGACATGGTGCACTGTAAAAAAAAATTTAAAAAGCTGTTGTTTTTAAGATTAAAAAAACGGCAGCTGTGGTTGCAAAACTTTACCGTAATAAACACGGTGCAACTTTTTTTAATATTACGGTAAAATTATATCAGCACTGTTGATTTCACGTTTAAGATTGTCATTTTATTCAATTTTTTACTGTATAAATAGAAGATTTTTCCATCAAAAGAAACGCTGTTCTGCCATATAATTGACAAGAAAATACTTCATAAATGCGGCATAAATTAAAGATTTTACCATTAAATATTACAGTATATTTTTATGATTGGTGCAAAAATTACAATGTTGGCTTGTATATATACATATACATACATATATATACAATACATATTACAGTGTATTTTACAGTAGAGTAATGTGTATTTTTTTAAAAACACTAAAAAATACTATTTTGGGTTATACATTTACGGTGTTTCATTGTTACTGAAACTGAATTAACCCATTTATCATTTTACGGTCTTTTACTGTCATGGTTTAGCAGTTTTTCACCATAAAATCTACAGACATTTTACAGTGTATGGCAGCAACTGACATGGTGAAGATGAGCTGCCGAAGTTCAAAGAGAGCATCAAAATTGGAAAGAAAGATGATTTAAATCATCAACAAGCATTCCTTTTCAAGTATTTATTTATACAGCAACCTATGCCCTTTAACCTCAAAATGTGTGTGTGTTTGTGTGTGAGAAACATGTGTATCTGGAGGAGTGTGCGCGCTTACATGAACATGTGTGTGTGCATGTGTGTATCTGTAACTGTAATCACATCAAAGGATCAAAGGCATTGCTGTCGACCAATCAGAGCAGAGCAATCAACGGAAATTAACAGCTGTGGAATCTTTTAGCACAGTGACAGCAGCCAGAGGTGGACAGACTGGAATTTCTGGCCTCAAACAAAAAGCATTTTTGGCAAAACCATAATACCTATCATTGATCCGACTTCACTTTGAGCATCCTGAGTTCTTTCTGAACGTCTACATATGTTTTTTTGTGAAGAAAAATGAAGAAATAGCTTTGTTAGAGCGATCTGAAAAACTGTTAAATTTACTTTTCTACAGAAATCTTCCTGCGTTTTTAATATGGGAGCCAATGAGGCTGTTGGTGGTGTTGGTGGATCATCTCTGCGTCGTACGCCCAAACTATAACTCTGACAGCTTTACCAGAGGATTGTGAGGGAGAAGACAAATTTTCCTACGTTTCTATGTATAAATTATTTCTGTAGAGTGGAATTTGCGGCCTGGAGCGCAGTTTTCAAATTTATTTTTTGACAACTTTTTCTCTCCCTCTACACTCTGGTGATGATGTCACACACTGTGACACGAACATTCCGTGCAATACACACCCATTATAATCTCAGAATTTCTCCAAAAATGGTCATGGTCATTGAACAGGGATTGATAAAAAACTATATGACCTATCGAAACGTGGATTAATACACCGATATACAAAATTACAAAAAAAAAAGACACAAAATGACCCCCAAAAAAGGCACAAAAAGACACAAAATGACCCCCAAAAAAAGACACAAAATTACAAAAAAAGACACAAAATGACCAAACGAAAGACACGAAAATACATGAAAAGGATTCAAAAATGGACAAAATAGCCCTATAAGACTCCATAGAGTTATTTCAAACCAAAAAAAAAAGACAGACATAAAAGATGAAAAGAAAAAATAAGCCAGAAGAAATACTTGAAGAAGAAAGATTATAAGAGTATGACAGAACAACAATAAAAGAGAGGATCAGGAAGAGAAAAAAAACAGCTTGGAGAAGGAGAGAGAGAGAGAGATAGGTAGAAAGTCACACCATGGCAGAGTAAGAATCGGATTGTAGAGAAGAGGGAGAAAAGGAGGCAGCTTAATTTCACACTACTACTTCCCACACAGAAAGAAACAGAGAGAGAGAGAATAACAAGAGTGAGAGACAGAGGTGAAAGATACAGAGAGAGACAGAGTGTGATCACTTCTTCTCCCCGTTAGAGAAAGAAAGGGACTCTCTCTCTCTCTCTCTCTCTCTCTCTCTTTCTCTCTCTCTTTTCTGTCTCTGCCATGTGACCGGCCAACGCTCCAATACCGCTCTTTTTCACTCTCATCCTTCGCTCGGCTCACACTATGTCTGACTGAGGAGGTAGAAGAAGAAGAAGAAGAAGAAGAAGAAGAAGAAGAAGAAGGAGGAGGAGGAGGGACAGAAAGAAGGAGAGAAAGCAGGAAGAAGACAAATCGAAGAAAAGAGAGAGAGAGAAAGGATGTTCTCCGTTTCACTCAAGTGCCGATTAGGGGTCATCAGACGCCGAATTAAGGGTACAGTGGGCGTGTGTGTGTGTGTGTGCCAACTATGTTATGTGTGTGTGTGTGTGAACTGCACAATGCTGTGTTTGCGTGTGTGCGTGTGTGTGTGTAATTGGTTTTGATGTTGATTTGACTGTCTTTGATGTGTGTGTTCTTTAATGCAATCGCTCAGTTTGTGTCTTCACATATTTGTGTGTATTTTTTGATGTGTTTGTCTCTGCAAGCGTACTTTTTTGTGTGTATAAACACAAACAACAAGCATTCAAATATTTATTTATACAGCAACCTATGCCCTTTAACCTCAAAATGTGTGTGTGTGTGTGTGTGTTTGTCTGCGTTTGAAGCATGTGTATCTGGAGGAGTGTGCTCGCTTATGCGCGTATGTGTGTGTAACTAAAATCACATAAAGTTACCTGTGCGTGTGTGTGTGTGTGTGTGTGTGTTTGTGTTTGTGTTTGTGTGTGTGTGTGTGTGTGTGTGTGTGTGTGTGTGTGTGTGAAGCATGTGTATCTGGAGGAGATAACATTGCATATTACTCTCAATCCGGTTAAACAAAACATGAGTAATGAGTAAATTTAAGTAATATTTTCATGTATGTCTGAATTAATTGACCTTAGTAGAAATCACTAAAGGGGATATAACTGCAAATTTGCTTATGATTTACTTAAAACAATGTGTTCTATTGACTGATTTTACACTTATTGTACACTTATTATTACAAATATTTAAACCATGTAATCTGTGAGTCAAATATTAATTCATTTTGAAGAAGTAAACTTAATTTATATATTGATTTTTCTACACAAAGATTCCTGTTGGAGTTCTTCTAATGAATTTTGATGTCGTCAACTCAAATACACTGCAAAAAAAGAAAAGTTGGGTGAACTCAAAATTTCAAGGCAACAAACTTTGATAAAATTTCAAGTTGGACAATTAAACTAAAAATTTTAGGTTTTGTTTTTTTGAGTTTGCTAAACTCTGAATTCAGATTTTTGAACTTATAATTTTATATTGTAATAACTTTTAATCCTTACTTCTGCTAACTTCTGCAATGTGCTGAATTGGCACGATTGTAACGCCGCTATGAAATGTCAGCTAATGTTGCGACCACAATTTTGAGTTAGCATTGATACGCTAATGGCTACTCTTGTAGCTGTAACAAGCAGCGCCGCTAGCATCAGTTAGCCGCTAGCATCAATTAGCCGTTAGCATCAGTTAGCCGCTAGCTTTCGCTAATGACCGAATGTCACCGCTTTCCCGCATTTCACAACAAAGAAATAAGAGTTATCAGAACTATTGTCCCTTGTTGTGAACCCCAACTTAAAGATATAAGTAACAACAACTCACCAACTTGTTTTTGAGCAGACAACTGGCTTCCTTTGTTGTGCTAACTTACATTATTGCCCTAAATGTCATTCATTTATATTTCCAAGTTTTACCAACTTAAATCACTGTTTTAGGCCAAAAAATACAAGTTGGCTTTTTTTGCAGTGTACTCATCATGATGATATTTAGCTTTTTTTATTTAGTATGCATACCTTTATATGACTGTCACAATAACAGGCTCCTTGAATCATTTCTTGGAGTGTGTGTGTGTGTGTGTTGTGTGTGCCATAAGGAAAGTATGATTCGTGCCTCCTGCTGATTTTGGCATGTCATTCTCTCATCTGTCCTCCTTTCTCTTTCTCTTCATCTTCTTCTTCACTCTGTAGTTTACTCCTGTTAGTCTTTGATACAAAAGGCTTAATGTCAACAAGCTGAACAATCTCTGAATGAGGTTTTTGTTGAGGCTGAAAGAGAAGAAAGTCTGATTCTCGGCTCAGAGAGTCAATTTGATTTTCTTGATGTGAGTAAACAAAGTGTTGTTGGCTGCTGTTTGTCAATAGAAACCCCTTCCAGTTTTTCTTCTTGTGCAGTGAGTGCCGCTGATCTGTTTCACAGGTTGAGTTGCACAGATTGTTTGGCATGAATGTGATCTCCACGTGCTTATTTTTTAAATGGGAGAATATCCTTGTTTAGAGAGTTGTGACTGTCTTATCTTCAACAAGTGCACTGCAAAAAAGGTGTTTAGTCTAAAAACCAGATAAAACAGTAAATCTGAGGGAAATGATCTTGCTGCATGGACAGATAATTTACCTTGACAAGATTTCTTAAATTAAGATTATTAAATCTAGAAATAAGCATGTTGAACGCTGAAAACAGGGGTCTCAAAGTCAAATTACCTGGCGGCCGCTGGAGGCAGTATCAAAATGACCAAAAAGACACAAAATGACCAAAAAATACACAGAATTACCAAAAAAAGACACTTAATTATTTTAAAAAAGACACAGAATGACACTAAAAAAGACACAAAATGACAGAAAATAAACTAAATTACTTAAAGAAGAAAAAAATGACCAAAAAAGACACAGAATTACCAAAAAGACACAAAATTACTACAAAAGACACAAAATTACCAAGCTTTAAGAGTTAATTTCTTATTTTAAGTGTTCAACATGCTTATTTCTAGATTTAATAATCTTAATTTAAGAAATCTTGTCAAGGTAAATTATCTGTCCATGCAGCAAGATCATTTCCCTCAGATTTTGTGTTTTTATCTGGTTTTTAGACACAGTGTGCTGATCTGTTGCACAGTTGCACAGATTGTTTGGCATGAATGTGATATCCATGTGCTTATTTTTGAAATGGGAGAATATCCTTGTTTAGAGAGTTGTGAAGTGTATTTTTCTCCTGTTATTTGGGGTAAATGAAGGTTTCAGGTTTGGGAGGTTTGCTTGAATTTAAGCAGCTTGTTGTTTGAGTTGTAATGGCTGCATTTGGTTTCTCTAAAAGGGAACATGTTGTCTGAAAACAGCTATTCTCAACCTTGGGGTCGGGACCCCTATTGGGGTCGCAAATGATTTCTGGGGGTCGCCAAATCATTTTGGGAAAAATATAAATGCACAAAATTAATATTAAACTACATAATTTCAGACAGGGAGATGTTTTGGTTGTTGTCTGCTTCATTATTTGTCCAAAATTCAAGGTGATAATAGTTTTGGATTTTTCATGAGTTTTAGTTTTTTTTTTAAAAAAACTCTTGTTTTTATTTATATTTCAGTTAAAGAAAATTATTTTCAATTCTGGTTTTCGTTGCTAGAAACTAGAATTGAAAAAATATTTCCGTTAATTAAAATAAAACTAAAAAACAAGAGTTTTTATAAGAATGAACACTAACTGAAACTGTATTTTGTGGTTACAAAACTAACTAAAACTGACAATGAAATTAAAACTAAAACTAATGAAAAATCCAAAATATTATAACTTATAACTTATAATATATAATAATAATAATAATATATAATATAACTTATAACTTATATATATATATATATATATATATATATATATATAAAGGTTTGTGTGTGTGAGACAGAGAGATAGAGAGAAATAAAAACATAGTTGCATGAGCTCAGTGACATCCTGGATAAATGCCAGTTCATAAACTTTTATGGCTGGAGTATATAAAACTCATGACTCTTGTTTTATTCACTAAATTCACTCAATTTAGTGAAATGAAGCAGGCGAGATGGTTTATTATTTATCACGAGGGAAAGGTCTGTTGCAAAACCACAGCGATTTTTTATTTATTCGTTTGTTTTCGAGGTCATAATTACCAAATAATATCAAGTTAAACTAAGTATAAAATGTTGAGCACCAAGGTAGGAAGTGATGGATGGAGATCAGAATCAGTCTCATGGGACGTTAAATACATAAAAAAAATAACCATCTGACAGCAATAAACACACAAAATACTATAAGACAAACATTAGTTCTTATGAAAAATGCAAAAACAAGCAACTTCCCTGCAGAGAGGAACAACACAAAGATTGTATCTGTTTAATATTTTATGCTTCAAACTATTTCCACGTTCCAGATTTCCATGAAGTTCTCTCACCTTTTCTTAACCCTTACCTTCTGTTACTCACATACACAATACACAGTCTCATTTAAATCTCTTTTCTCACTTCTTTCACATTAAAAGCATCATAAATATGCTTTTCTTGGATGTGATCTATTATCTTGTTCTACCTGTCATTTTGTTCCTTTTTAACCATTAATACCAGGTGTTTTGGACCTGCGGGTCACTGCTGGGGTCTGGGACTGAGCAAAAAGACACAAAATGACCAAAAAAAGACACAAAAAGACACAAAATGACTAAAAAAAGACACAAAATGACTAAAAAAAGACAAAAAATGATTAAAAAAGGCACAAAATGACCAAAAAAGACACAAAATGACCAAAAGACAAACACAAAATGACCAAAAAAGACGTATAATGACCGATAAAAAGACACAATTGATAATGATTTTGGGTCTCATGGGACGTTTACATGAAAAAAAAACCCACCAAAAACATCTGACAGCAATAAACACACACAAAAAAACTATAAGACAAACATTAGTTCTTATGAAAAATGCAAAAACAAGCAGTGAGGAACAACACAAAGATTGTATCTGTTTAATATTTTATGCTTCAAACTATTTCCACGTTCCAGATTTCCATGAAGTTCTCTCACCTTTTCTTAACCCTTACCTTCTGTTACTCACATACACAATCACAGTCTCATTTAAATCTTTTTCCTCACTTCTTTTGCATTAAAAGCATCATAAATATGCTTTTCTTGGATATGATCTATTATCTTGTTCTACCTGTCATTTTGTTCCTTTTTAACCATTAATACCAGGTGTTTAGGACCTGGGGGTCACTGCTGGGGTCTGGGACTGAGCATATAATAATATCATGATATTATAATATTCATGTAACATATTGCACATTGGAATGAATGAGTGTAGATGCAGGGTGGGGCTCTACCTGCTTCCCATTACTGTAACAAGGGGCTGCTGTATGTGGGTTAGCTGTGTGTGTGTGTGTGTGTGTGTGTGTGTGTGTGTGTGTGTGGTGTAATGTTTCATGTATGACATAGGCTGGGACTGTTTTTTTCATTTGTTATGTTGTGTGTGTGTGTGTGTGTGTGTGTGTGTGTGTGTGTGTGTGACAGAGAGAGTGAGATGCATATTAGGTTGCCAGTGGAGCTTGGGGCCAGTTTGTTGTGTTTGTGTGTGTGTGTGTGTGTGTGTGTGTGTTTGTTTGTTGTTGTGTTGTGTGTGTTGATTGATCTCCAAATCTCTGCGAGCTGTTGGGACCTCTATATTCTCTCTCTCCTTTTCTGCTTTCTGACTTTCATTATAAATGAGGCCACTGCTCACAGTATGTGGCATGTGTGTGTGTGTGTGTGTGTGTGTGTGTGTGTGTGTGTGTGTGTGTGTGTGGCTGAGAGAGAAGGTGATATGTGTGTGTGTAGGGCCCAGTATGTATGAGTTTTTGAGGGTTTTGGCATGTCTGAGCACTGAGACCATATGAGTGAGAGATGTGTCCGTATACACAGTTTGACAGACTGTGTGTGTGTGTGTGTGTGTGTGTACTTGTACTCTTTACGAACTGAGGACCAGAGTATGTTTTAATCCAACAGAGTGAGGACATTTTTGAGATGTGAGGACATTTCAGCTGGTCCCCACTTCGTCAAAGGCCACATTATTGGTTGGGGTGAGGCATTTAGAAATTATAGTTAAGGGAGAGGGGCTAATATATTACTGTATGTCAATGGAGGGTCCTCACAAAGATAGAGGTACAGGAATGTGTGTGTGTGTGTGTGTGTGCGTGTACTTGTACTTCTTACGAACTGAGGACCAGGGTACGTTTTAATCCAACAGAGTGAGGACATTTTTGAGAAGTGAGGACATTTCAGCCGGTCCCCACTTCGTCAAAGGCCACATTATTGGTTGGGGTGATAGTTAAGGGAAAGGGGCTAATATATTACTGTATGTCAATGAAGGGTCCTCACAAAGGACATAGACACATACACATAGAAGTACAGGAATGTGTGTGTGTGTGTGTGTGTACTTGTTTTTCCTACGAACTGAGTACATTTTTATCCAACAGAGTGAGGACATTTTTGAGAAGTGAAGACATTCCAGCCGCTAGCTTCAGTTAGCCGCTAGCATCAGTTAGCCGCTAGCTTTCGCTAATGACCGAATTTCACAACAAACAAATAAGAGTTAGCAGAACTATTGTCCCTTGTTGTGAACCCCAACTTAAAGATATAAGTAACAACAACTCACCAACTTGTTTTTGAGCAGACAACTGGCTTCCTTTGTTGTGCTAACTTACATTATTGACCTAAATGTCAATAATTTATGTTTTCAAGTTTTACCAACTTAAATCACTGTTTTAGGCCAAAAAATACAAGTTGGCTTTTTTTGCAGTGCAGTGTACAACATTAAATAGGCAGGTATTTATATTCACATTCACATTTTGGAGAATATGTTTGTTTGCTTTCTTGTCAGAAGTTTCTGATATCTGTTGCTAAATATAAAGCTAACCCTGACAGCTAACTTTACTCAACACAAATACTTTCCAAAAATAACAAGATCCACTCGACTAATTAACAAGTGTTTTACATGAGTGTAAAAATTACAAGTTGCAGTTTTAAATACCAGACTATGTCTCATTTTCTCTGAGTTCTTCTCCAAGAAGTGGTCCGACAAATAATCACCCAAGAAATTGTGATTTGTCAGTTTATGGCATGCTAATTAGTAAGCTATCAAGGAGCTAGCAGGCAGACTGTAGGTCGGCTGGGGATAGATTTAGCATAAAGATATGAAAGTGGTATCAATCTTCTTGTCTAACTGCTGAGCTCAGACGATACAATCAAACTTTGCATACAGTTGCTTGACATGAAAACATAAACAGAAGTCGTGTTCAGCATTTTAAGCCAGGAAAGACTTCCTGCTGTCAGCAGGTACATTCAGTATTTGCAAAGGAAACTTAATTAACTCTACAGAGTCTTTTTGAGCTATTTTGTCCATTTTTGAATCCTTTTCATCCTGCCTGTATTCACCACTTAAAAATGTTTAAATGCCATGTTGGTATATATTTTTTCAGCATAACTTAACCTATATGACCCAATAATAACAGTTTTTTTTATTCTGACTTACTGGATCAACATTTTGAACCAAAAAGAAACTATTTTATTTGTGTCTTGTGTGTTTAGCCGTAACAATTTTGGTAATTTTGTGTCTTTTTTTTAAGCCATATTGTGTCTTTTTGTGTCCTTTTTGGGGTCATTTTGTGTCTTTTTTTAGACTCTTTGTGTCTTCTTTTAGTCTTTTTGTGTCTTTTTTTAGTCATTTTGTGTCTTTTTTTAGTCTTTTAGTGTCTTCTTTTTTAGCCAAATTGTGTCTTTTTGTGTCCTTTTTTTGGTCATTTGTGTCTTTTTTAGACTTTTTTTGTCTTCTTTTAGTCATTTTGTGTCTTTTTTGGTAATTTTGTGTCTTTTTTTAGTCATATTGTGTCTTTTTGTGTCTTTTTGTGTCTTTTTAGTCATTTTGTGTCTTTTTTTAGTGTCTTCTTTTAGTCATTATGTGTCTTTTTTGGTCATTTTGTGTCTTTTTTAGTCCTTTAGTCCAACATAAAATTTGATTTTGAATCTTTTTTTTCACTTTTAAAACACTATCATGCTCAATAAAGAATTTTAAACGTTGCAAATGTGAACAAAGGTGTCAAATCTAACATATAAGAGGGTTCCATCCAGTTCTATCATTTGATACTAAATCTATTTGAGCTTGTCTCCAGTTTTACTTGGTATATCATCATCAAACTGAAACTGGCCTCATGAAGTTTACAGCCAGAATTTTAGAGGTAAATTTACAGTAGGGCTCCACGCTGCTTTGTTTTCTAGTCTGGATGTGATGAAGAAGTCTGGATTTAGAGCTTTTGGAGACTCCACAGGGTTAATACTTCCTTTTTAACCTGGACTGCAGTGAGTCTGCTTTAAACTGCTCTGACAGGCTGTGTGTGAATGTGAAAAAGAGAAAGATGCACTCAGCAAAGTTTATTTTTGGTGAAATACATTTTTGAAATAGGGCTGAGGTGGCTTGTGTGAAAAAAAAACTCTGTTTGCAGGATTCCTCACTTAGTAGTAGGTGCAGAAATCAATAGAGCAGAGGTGTTCCTGGTGCATTAGATAAGAGCTTTACATGGTTCACAGAGCTAAACGGCTGAGGCGTTCCACTATCAGGTCCCTCCGATGGATCTTAATGATTGTCCTGCTCAGCTTTTCTCCACTCATCGTGCTTCTCTGTCATTTCAACATCACAGGGATGTTTCACAACATGTACATCTGCTGCTGCATGGAGCTGGTTATGGCAAATTTCATATTTATATTGAAAAACTGCTGATGGTGATTTAGTTGTGGTTTCATTTTCGTTGTGATATGTTTGGAAGAGATTGATTAATAACGTTTTGAGAAGATATACACTATCATTTGATGGAAAGAGGTTAAAATATATCAAGTCAAGTCAAGTCAAATTTATTTATATAGCGCATTTACAGACGGCTGAGCCGCACCAAAGTGCTTCACATAAAAGTGCAAAAAGTGCAATAAAATACAGAATTGACAAAGGTAAAAAGAGACTAAAACAAAACAAATATATTATATATTTTATTCTAACTTCATGGGCGACCGTGTATATACGTTTTGTTGAAATTAAAAGAGCTTTACAATTGAGTGAAATTGTGTTTGTGTTGTCATCCAGACATTCACATCTTTTATATCTATGAAAAAAAACATTATATTGAGAGCTAACTAATGATTTTAAATACCTTAACTCTATGGAGTGATGTTGTATTTTGTTCATTTTTTAATAAATGGACACAAAAAAGACACAAAATGACTAAAAAAGACACAAAATGACAAAAAAAAGACACAAAAAGACACAAAATTACTAAAAAAAGGCACAAAATGACCAAAATAAGACACAAAATGACTAAAAAACGGCACAAAAAGACATAAAAAGACTAAAAAAGGCACAAAATTACCAAAAAAAGACACAAAAAGACTAAAAAAGGCACAAAATGACAAAAAAGACACAAAATGACAAAAAAAGACACAAAATGATTAAAAAAAGACACAAAATGACCTAAAAAAGACACAAAAAGACAAAATGACAAAAAAAGGCATAAAATGACAAAAAAAAGACACAAAATGACCAAAAAAGACACAAATTGACCAAAAGACAAACACAAAATGGCCAAAAAAGACGTAAAATGACACAAAATGACAAAAAAAAGACACAAAATGACCAAAAAAGACAAAATGGCCGATAAAAAGACACAATTGATAATGACTCTGGTTATTATCAAGAAAACCATGGAAAATGTCTAGATACCAGCTCTTAAATTAAACTCTTACGTGCTATATTTGTTGTTATCATTATGCTTATCCAAACAAATGAACCTTTTATTGAGTTGTACCAGGCATTAAAATGAACAAGAGATTGAAGAAAACGATGCTCTCATCATTTTTTTCCCATGACTGTAATCTCTTGGTGTAAAAACATCATGATGAAGGAACCTTAGTGTTAGACCTGTGATCTGTGGGCAGAGAGCAGAGTGGTCATCATATGTTATGACACATGTTGCTCACTTTCTTATTTCTAGTTCTCTCAGTGATTCATCGCTTTCTGTAGGTGGAGGTTTCTCACCAGTGATTAACAATAGAAACTGCAATTTCAATTTCCAATCTTTTCTTCCTTCTGCTGTCGAGGCTCAGCCTGTTCACATGGCGTTTTCCTACATAATACCTACTTTAATCACACAGTTTAACCCTTAATAGGGCACTCATTGAAATACTTACAACCCTAGAGAATATTGGAGGATATTACATACTGACAGAATGTGTAAAAAAAAAAAAAGAAACCTACAGACCCGGGGGAGGGGGGTCATATTTCTAGAAAAAAACTCACGAGATTAAAATGGAAAATCTTTCATTTTTGTTGCAAAAGTAGCAGATTTATGAGAATCTGCTACTTTTAATCTTGTAAATCTGCACCTTTTTTCTCGCAGATTTTCCACTTTAATCTCGTGAACTTTTTTCTCAAAATATAACCCCCCTCCCCCGGGTCTGTATGTTTTTTTTACACAAATCCGGTCGTATATCCTCCAATATTCTCTAGGGTTGAAATTTGGAATTTGCAAGTATTTCAATGAGTCTGATACTAGTCTAAATCTGCTACTTTTGCAACAAATTTTCCACTTTAAATCTCTTAAATCTGCAACTTTTTTTCTTATGGATTTGCCACTTTAATCTAGTAAATTTGCATCTTTTTTCTCGAAGTGTTACCCCCCTCCACCCAGGTTTGTATTATTTTTTTTTTTTTTTGAAAAATGCGCAGATTCATGAGATTTAAAGTGGTTTAAAGAGTCTGCGAGAAAAAGGTTGGTTTTTTTTTTCACTTTTTTCTTGTAAATCTGCGATCTGCAGATTTGCCACTTTAAATCTAGTAAATTTGCAACTTTTTTTTTCGAAATATTACCCTTAATCTCAAATTAATGGTAAAAAAAACTTTACGAGATTAAAGTTGCAAATCTATGAGAAGAAATGTGCAGATTTATGAGATTTAAAGTGGTGAATCTGCGAGAAAATGTAGATTTTTCCCACTTTCTTCTCGTAAATCTGTGACTTTTTTTCTTGTAGATTTGCCACTTTAATCTAGTAAATCTGCAACTTTTCATCGAAATATTACCCCCCTCCCCCAGTTTATATTTTTATTTTTATTCAAATTTGGCCCTAATATGCCGTCATAGTCAAGTTCTCCTGGTACAAGTCACTGAAGAATAACTCTTGTACGACTGTTTCTTGCAGATTTTATTTCTAAATCTTTCATTTTTACATTGGAGATCAAGGTCAAAAAAGTGGTCTAAAGCTATCGCTGTGGTCCAAGGGTTACTTTGAATTTAATTAACGTTTCATATGATTCTCTTTTTATCCTGGAATCTGTGTATATTACCAGTCTCTCTATATTTCTGTTTGGGCTAAATTTATGTTGTTGTGTGTGTGTTTTTTTTTTTTTTGTCTGTTTTCGCCGTGTGGCTTTGTACTGGTGTATCGTTGTTTTCATTTTTTGTTGTTGTGGTTGTCCTTTATATTGTTCTTTGTATGTTATTTGTGTGTACATTGTCTAATTTGTAAATATGTTCCTGAGTCTTTGTTGTCTAGAATTGTGTTTTAGTGTTTTGTTTTCATATTGTGGCTCCTAATAAGTAATCCACTGTTCTTTTCTTTGTTTCTTCGTTAATAAAAATAATTTAAAAAAAGTTAATATTATTATATTATTATCATACTGATTGGTCAGATGTCATGGTGCCTGATCTTTGCTGATTATCTGGAATAAATCCACGTGGTTCTACGACCAAACAGAGAGACATGGGGACCAGTTTAATATCCACTGAAGTTAACAAATATAGTTCTTCGCCCTAAAGGGTTAAACTTAAAATATCTCTCCGAGATCAGTTGTGCGTCTTTTCCTTTGAACACAACACGAGATGTGGGCCGATAATGTTAAGATGGTTCTTTTATTTGACGTCTGCCCTCACTGGTTTGTATCCTGGTGATCAGAAACACACAGCAAAGTTTGCAGCAGAATGCATATTAAGGTTTACGCAACCGGGGGTAGGAATCCCATAGGTTGCTGATTGCAGCAACACGCTGCAATGATGAGCAGAACCAGCAATTGTTACATCATCGCTGCTTACGGCGCTCGCAGATGTGAGACATTACCATAACTTTGTATTCTATTTTTGGTTGTTGGAGAAAAGCTTCTTAATGGGAGACAGAAGTGGGAAAACACAACATGAGACTGTGATTGACATATTAGTCCTTCAGGTTTTCCCAAAGCAGGCTGGGTTGGATTCATCATGACACCAGAGTTAATAAGACTGACACATAAACTATATTATACTGACAGATTTGCAATAATTTACTGGAGGTTACTGAAGTTTTCCCAATGGGGAATTGTGAAAGGACACTCATTAAGGTGGATGGAACAGTCAAAATCCAATAAAACAAGAATCCAAATCAAGGGCTAGAATATCAATAATATATATCAGTACACACTGCAAAAACCAAATGACAAAAAATGAGAATTAAGCAAATTCATGATTGAAACAAGTAAAATTATCTGACAGTGCAGTAAGTAAAATAAGTAAAAAAAAATATGTAGAAACTTGAAAAACCAATGATAGCTTTACATAAATCCAAATATACTTATTTTGAGCAATTGTGGCTTGAATAGTCCAACTGTAGTAATATTAAAATAAGACAGAAATACTTGAAACAAGCACATTTTGGTGGTAGAAAATGCTTTTGAAATAACATTCAACCTACATGCAACTAAAACTCTCAACTGGAACCAATATTTTAGGTAAAAACTCACCATATTCAACAGCTGAATAGATTGAATAGCATGAAAAAGCTCACAATGTAAATCCTAAAAAGAAGTCTTTACACAAGACTGAAATCCCTGTGAAGAGGTTATTCACTTGTTTTTGTTACAAAAAGACACATGTTGTTAAAATAAGCACATGAAGCTATGGTCAGTAGGTATGAAATGTCAGTTAATGTTGCGACCACAATTTTGAATTAGCATTGATACGCTAATGGCTACTCTTGTAGCTGTAACAAGCAGCGCCGCTAGCATCAGTTAGCCACTAGCATCAGTTAACCGCTAGCATCAGTTAGCCGCTAGCGTCAGTTAGCCGCTAGCTTTCGCTAATGACCGAATTTCCCAACAAAGAAATAAGAGTTATCAGAACTATTGTCCCTTGTTGTGAACCCCAACTTAAAGATATCAGTAACAACAACTCCCTTTTTTTTTTTTTCAATAATTTATATTTCCAAGTTTTACCAACTTAAATCACTGTTTTAGGTCAAAAAATACAAGTTGTTTTTTTTTGCAGTGCAGCTATTAAAAACTACTACAGCGTTAGAGACATACAAAAAAAGTAATTTAAGTGAAAATGTGTTTGATAAGCTTATATTGATTCATGTGCCAATGTTCTGTGATTAACTTTAAATCTTAACACTGTCATAAATCAATGATGTCAGAGTAATTATTAGTTTGAATTCGGCATTGCATAATCAACAGAAATAACATAAAAGACATACCCATAAAAACTAATTACAGAATTGTATATATAAAAATGATATAGCTACACTTAAGTTAAATAAGTCACTTGAACACACTGGAATAAATGACTTGTACTTAAAAATTTTCATATTTTAGCAGCACTCAAAACAAAAGAGTTATTACATCAATGACTAACCCCAGTGATTTTTTTTTATTTAAGTTATGTCTACTTAACTCTTTTAGTCAGATGTACTGTTAGGTTTTACAGTTTTTATAGGTTTTTTTTTTAAGTGTATTTGAACAGAAAGCTGCTGCACTGCACTGGAATTGCAAGGCAACTGAAAAACAACATAAAAAATACAGCTGTTTTCTAAAATAAATAGCTAAAATGCCTGATGGATGTGAGGTTTGTGCCTCTCAGGATGGGATTCTGCTCCTTTTCTCCCAGGGGAAAATAAATAGAGTGGTGAGGCCGAGACTTACCTGCTTTATTGGGTTTGTTCCACTTCTTTGGCTCCTCTGTTGGGATCTGTCTCTTGTTTGACTGGACTTCAGGCTTCCTCTGTCAGCGTGAGCGGATCAAAGGTTTCTGCAGCTGGACCATCCATTAGACTGGAGCACCTCCACTGGAAAATAGATTCCCTGCTGCACTTTCCTCCCTGTGGCGCTGTCCATGGTGCTGAACTCTGGCCTTCACACGATATGAAATACTTGCAAATTCCACATTTCAACCCTAGAGAATATTGGAGGATATTACATACTGCCAGAATGTGTAAAAAAAAACATACGAAAATAATATTTTGAGACAAAAATTTACGAGATTAAAGTGGCAAATCTACGAGAAAAAAGTGCGCAGATTTATGAGATTTAAAGTGATGAATATGGGGGAAAAAATCTTTTTTTCCCCACTTTTTTCTCGTAAATCCGCAATTTTTTTCGCGCAGATTTGCCACTTTAAATCTCTGAAATCTGCAACTTTTTTTCTTGTAGATTTTCCACTTTAATCGAGTAAATTTGCAACTTTTTTCTTGACATATTACCTGAAGTTACCAAATATAGTTCTTTGACACTTTTAAAGGACACTTTTGAAATACTTGCAAATTCCAAATTTCAACCCTAGAGAATATTAGAGGATATTACATACAGCCAGAATGTGTAAAAAAATCATACCGATCCGAGGGGAGGTGGATAATATTTTGAGAAATAAATTTACGAGATTGAAGCGGCAAATCTACGAGAAAAAAGTCGCAGATTTATGAGATTTAAAGTGGTGAATCTGCGAGAAAAAAGCTTTTTTTCCCACTTTTTTCTCGTATATCTGTGACTTTTTTCCACGCAGATTCACCACTTTAAATCTCTTAAATCTGCGACTTTTTCTTGTAGATTTGCCACTTTAATCTAGTAAATTTGCAACTTTTTTCTCGAAATATTTTTATTTTTTATTTTGGATATCCGCTGAAGTTACCAAATACGGTTCTTCGCCCGATAAAGGATTAACCCTTTATTTAACCAGGAAGTCCCATTGAGATTCTGAATCTCTTTTTCAAGAGAGACCTGGCCAAAATAGCAGCCAACATTCAACACAAGTGTAAAAAAATTAACATTTACAATAATAATAATAATAATGATAATAATACTATTAAAACATAATGAGCCTTATTAAGAAAAACAAGCACGTCTCTATCACCACAGTCTCGATGGTAGCTTTAAATTCATTGATTGACATAAAAACATGCTTAAAAAAACACGGTAACTCTTTATAATAAGGTCCTTAATAACCATTAATTAACAAGTAATAAGGCATTGTTCTCACTTTAGATCCGGTAGTTGCAAAAAGCATAGTTAACTTATAGTTAACTTATAATAGATGAGCAATAAAGTATATTTTAATATCAATAAGCAAACAAAATAAGATTAATAAAGGCATGGCAAAGACATAATGGGTGGGTCATGGGTGTTTGTAATGCCATTATTAACACTTATATAAGCTTATAACCACACAATAATGTTAATAAGCATCTTGTAAGGACTTACAAGGGCCTTATTACTTGTTAATTAATGTTTATTACAAGGACCTTAATATGAAGCGTTACAAAAAACATTTTTAAAAACCACATGAAAAACACAAAAAATAACAAAAAAATTAAAAAATTACAAAAAAAGACACAAAAAATATCCCAAAATCACACATAAAAACTATTACTATTTTTGATTTACATGCAAATAGACTGTTTGGTAGTTTTATTATTTATTATTTTTTCTGCTGTTTTTGTGTGTATAATGGTAAAAAAAAAAATGGTACATTTCCATAGACACCTGTGTCTTTTGTTTGCATTTTGGGTTCCTGGCAGCTTTATACTTTGTTAATTAAAATAAAATGAAAAATCTGACTGATAGCCAAGTTTGTGTGGAGAAAAAGGAGCCATGCATGTGATGTAAGGACAGACTGAAAGATGATAAACAGAGACAGAAATTAATGCAGAGGAAGTTGACAAATTTGAACCAAAATCTCCTGGACTTCAGAGGGTTGAAATAAATCCAAAAATACTTATTTTGAGCAACTGTGGCTTGAAAAGCCCAACTGTAGTGACATTAAAATGAGCCAGAAATACTTGAAACTAGCACGTTTTTATTCTCATTCCAGTATCTGTGGGTAGATAGTGGTGGTAGAAAATGCTTTTGAAATAGCATTTAAACTACATGCAGCTAAAACTCTCAATTGGAACCAATATTTTAGGTAAAAACTCACCATATTCAACAGTTGAATAGCTTGAATAGCATGAAAAAGCTCACAATGTCAATCCTAAAAAGAAGTCTTTACACAAGACTGAAACCCCTGTGAAGAGGTTATTCACTCATTTTTGTTACAAAAAGACTATAAATACTTTTGCTATTTATAAGAAGAAAATACTCGGTAAGCTTCATGTTTTTTGCATTATTTCAGTCGTCTCCATGCAGACCTTGGCCTTTGGTGAGTTTTGCAAAACATATTCTACTTGCTTCCGCTTCTACGCTTCTTGCTGTGTGCATTTTTCAAATTCAGCATTTTTATTCACAGTGGGTGCACAAGGGATCAATTTGTATTTCTCTACGAGTGTAAAGGAAGTCAGAGCTTCTATCAGCACCTTTGTAAAGGAAATGAGTGTGGCAGCAGGTAAATGACAGAGTCCTAACCGCTTATTTTCATCCTTATGCAATGAAAGCGCCACAGATTAGATCCCCTCTAGTGTCTTGAGTCTATCTGCAACCAGATCAGGGATCAGTAATCGCAGCTCCATCACCCTGCTCTGTAGCAGTAGTTGCTAGGTCATTTTTAATTTTTAGTTCGTTAGTTTTCCTACTAAGGAAAGACTTCCGACTAAGTTATAAACTTAAATAATGTTCACCTTGCCATTTTGGTATGATTTTTTTCAGCACAACCTCATATGACCTGATTATTATTTTGTCATTTTGATTTAGTGGATACACATTTTGAACAAAAACACCAAAAATAACATGAAACACACACACAAAAAAAAAAAAAAAACAGACAAAAACACACAATTCATTTTTATTTTTATTTTTTTTCAGAAAAAAACACACAAAAACACCTTTAAAAATGACAAAAAACACACATAAAGCTTATTTTTTTTAAAAACAACAAAAAAAACCCACAAAAAGAGACATAAAAAGACAAAAAAAACCACAGAAAAAACAAACAGAAACACAAAAAAACATCCACTAAAAGCACAAAAATTACAAAAAAACTCAAAAAAATTACAAAAATACACATAAAAATAAAGAAAAAAACAAAAACACAAAAATTACAAAAGACCCACATTAAAAACACACAAATCAGTGGGTGCACAAGGGATCAATTTGTATTTCTCTACGAGTGTAAAGGAAGTCAGAGCTTCTATCAGCACCTTTGTAAAGGAAATGAGTGTGGCAGCAGGTAAATGACAGAGTCCTAACTGCTTATTTTCATCTTTATGCAATGAAAGCGCCACAGATTAGATCCCCTCTAGTGTCTTGAGTCTATCTGCAACCAGATCAGGGACCAGTAATCACAGCTCCATCACCCTGCTCTGTAGCAGTAGTTGCTAGGTCATTTTAATTTTTAGTTAGCTAGTTTTCCTACAACTAAGTTATAAACTTAAATAATGTTCACCTTGCCATGTTGGTATAATTTTTTTCAGCACTACCTCATATGACCTGATTATTATTTTTTTTTCATTTTGACTTAGTGGATAAACATTTTGAACAAAAACACCAAAAATTACATAAAACACACAAAAAAAACAGACAAAAACACACAATTCATTTTTCTTTTTTTTTTTTTTTTTTTTACAAAAAAAACACAAAAACACCTTTAAAAATGACAAAAAACACACATAAAACTTATTTTAAAAAGCACAAAAAAAAACACAAAAAGAGACATAAAAAGACAAAAAAAAACACAGAAAAAACAAACAGAAACACAAAAAAACATCCACTAAAAGCACAAAAATTACAAAAAAATCACAGAAAAACTCAAAAAAATGTAAAAAATATACATATAAATAAAGAAAAACACAAAAATTACAAAAGACCCACATTAAAAACACAAAAATCAGTGGGTGCACAAGGGATCAATTTGTATTTATCTACGAGTGTAAAGGAAGTCAGAGGTTCTATCATTTTTTTTTTCATGTTGTAAGGCGACCTTGAGTGTAAGGCGTTTGTTGCAGTAGTTGCTAGGTAACTTGTAATTCTTAGTTAGCTAGTTTTGCTACGACTAAGTTCATGAGAGGCCGCAAGACAATAAACACAAATACTTGGTTTTTGTTTCTTCACAGTGAACCTGGCTGCAATAATAATGTGTATTTAATTGTACACTTTGGGGAACTATGATCCTTGTTTGTTTGAAAACAGGATCTAACCAGGCGGCAGCCTCCTGCTCTGAGCTGTGAAGCAAAACCACAAGTTTTGCTGCTACCGGAATGTTTATTATCTGCCGTGTTGTTGTTATCGCAAGAAGTGGAAATGTTATGTCATGTAATTTTGTTTCTCTTTTTGGTAATTTTGTGTCTTTTTTGGTAATTTTGTGTCTTTTTCTAATAATTTTGTGTCTTTTTTAGTAATTTTGTGTCTTTTTCTTGGTCATTTTGTGTCTTTTTTTTGTAATTTTGTGTCTTTTTTTTTGTCATTTTGTTTCTTTTTTTTTGGTCATTTTGTGTCTTTTTTGGTCATTTTGATACTGCCTCCAGCGGCCCCCAGGTAATTTGAGACCCCTGTGTTAAATCAAAGGAGGAAGCGAGGGTATGGAGTCTTAAGAATAACAAGGTATCCTTAGGGAGGATGGGAGGGGACCACGAGTTGTTTGAATCCTGTGTGAAAATATATAATTAATCTGAACCTGCATGCACATTTATGTCACAGATAAACCTACTTTACCTCCAGTAGTAATGCAAATGTATACTTTTCCCCCTAACATTTAGCAAGGAGTTTAGTTACCTAAACCGAACCAAACTATGACCATTTCACAACATCAATGACGTGTTTAAAACATTCTACAAGAAAAAATTTGCAGATTTAAGAGATTTAAAGTGGCAAATCTGCGCGAAAAAAGTCGCAGATTTACAAGAAAAAAGTGGGGGAAAAAAAACGTTTTTCTCGCAGATTCACCACTTTAATCTCTTTAATCTCCACTTTAATCTCGTAAACTTTTTTTCTGGAACGCATGCACCTTCCCCCTGTGGAGAGGCTGTTGGATAGCAGAGAGGGTGAGAGGTTTGATCGCCTACCGAATGATCTGGAACTACTAAATGTGTGATTTTACTGGAAGAAAACACAGGTGATTGTGTGCTTCTTGTTTAACCAGCTCACCCATTAACTTAGTGCAATCCACAAAATTGCCACGACAGAACAAACCACATATGTGGTTGCCTGGTCTGGAGGACTTGATGTCACATTTTGTGTTACAACACGACTTGTTTTAGAGGACACTGTTCACAAAAACAGAAGTGTCGACAGATTGGCCTCTCAGTTAAACTGACCCAAACAACAGCTGACAAAAATGTCCTCAGGAAGGACAGTGAAGCGTCTGCCAGCTCCCTCCTCTCGCTCTAGTGTCCTTCTGTATGAAAGTACAAGGGAGCATCAAAGGTTTCACTTTCTTTCTTCTTTGAAGATTTAGTCACAGCTACAATACATGTAACGTGCCACAGCCGATCCCCAGTTTTATCAGAGGGTTTAGCAGTTGGTGTGATAAGAGACAGCAGGAGCAGCATCAAAGCTCCGAGGACCCGATAAAGAACCAGGCGGGACGCCTCGTTCCCTTAAGGCAGCTATTCTCAACCTTGCGAGATGATTTCTGGGGGTCGCCAAATCATTTTGGAAGTCAGCTCTGTCTCCACAGTGTTAAAGTGTTCTTGTGTTAATGTGTTTTAGTCTTTTTGGTCATTTAATGTCCTTTTTCTTGGTAATTTTGTGTGTTTTTTGGCCATTTTGTGTCTTTTTTTGATTATTATGTGGTCAATTCGAGCCTTTTTATGGTCATTTTGTGTCTTTTTTTGGTCATTTTGTGTGTTTTTTTGGTCATTTTGTCACTTTTTTGTGGATTTTTTTGATCATTTTGTGGTCCTTTTGTGTCTTTTTTAGTCACTTTATGTCTTTCTTGGTCATTTTGTGTGTTTTTTTGGTCATTTTGTGTCTTTTTTGGTCATTTTGTGTCTTTTTTTATCATTTTGTAGTCAATTTGTGGGGTTTTTGGTCATTTTGTGTCTTTTTTGTGTCTTTTTTTGATAATTTTTTCGTCAATTTGTGTCTTTTTTGGTCATTTTGTGTCTTTTTTTATCATTTGTGGTCAATTTGTGTCTTTTTTGGTCATTTTGTTTCCTTTCTTTGGTCATTTTGTGTCTTTTTTTAGTCAGTTTGTGTCTTTTTTGGTCATTTTGTTTCTTTTTTGGGTAGTTTTGTGTCTTTTTTGGTCATTTTGTTTCTTTTTTGGGTGATCTGAACTGTGCGTGTGAGCTTCTGTTCAGTGAGCGGGGGTTGCCGACAACATGCATGTTAAATTGGGGGTCGCGACTCAAAAAGGTGTAGAACTACTGCCTTAAGGGGACACCAACAGATGTCTCTCTCGCTGTCTCTCTTTCTCAAACTCACACACACACACATACATACTGTGTAGAACCGCCACTGGCACATACATACATACATACATACATATATACATTTACCCGGAGGAAGTGGCACACACTTTGAGAAGACATGAAAAGACTCTCTGGTGCATATTCACACAGACCACAGAGTAGCCAGGGGTGAAACAGCTGAGAGCTTCCACAATGCAGTAAATAAAAGATAAAAATGTGCTCTCTTCCTTACCATTTCAAGCCAATTAGTGATAAAAACCCCAATTGAGAAGTGCTTTAAGATGCAATTTAACCTGCAATTTAACCCGGCTTAAAGGCATTCACATTAACAGTGTTGGAGCACAGATACATTTTACTTTTGTCCCTTGAAATGAGGCAGATGATTACCAGCTAAATGCTGCTCTGTCTCTAAGTCTCTCACTGCAAGTATTATTCTATATTACATCGTAAATCTAGTCGGCTGGAAAATATTTACTCTCCATTTGATGCACAACATGGTCTGAAGTGGCCCGACTAAGTTTTTATATTCTATATCTTTGCAATAAATTAATTCCATCTTTCAGTACTGCAGGTTTTCCTCAATTAACTTGTTTTTGATCATCATACATCCTAATTTTTTGGTTTCATTTCTTACTTTTTTGAATAAAAACCCTCTTTGTATCACTACACTTCTAATGCAAAAGGTCATTTCTGACCCATGTTGTGCATTAGAAGGTGTTTATATGTTGTCACCAATTTAAAACCTGACAAAGAAGCCACAAATATTAACTATCCTATTTTGTTAAATTGGTGTTTTTCGAATGAAAAATGAAAATTATTATTTGGTGGCTCTAATAAGTCTCAAATGTTAAAATATGTGATTTTCCAATGTAATCTGGTGGTTCTAACAACTCTTTTAAAGTTAAACCTTCAAAATAAGACAAACATAGTTACACATATACTCACATTGTTAACTTAGTGAATCACTTTTTGTTTCACTACGCTTCTAATGCACAAGGTCATTTTTGACCCATGTGTGTAAACTTGATGTAATAATACAAAAACTATTTTTCTTCATAAAGTATGAAAAATTGATATAATGATCTGTTGTAATAAAAAAAAGCTATTCAATTTTTGACCCATGTCGTGCATTAGAAGGTGTTTATATGTTGTGTATCAAAGGGTTGATGTTGGAGCTTTTCAGAGATGTATGTGATTGTTTCTGAGAGTGTTTTTATGTTTGTCACTGGCAGAGTTTTGTTGTCTTGCCTCTTCTTCTGCTGTACTGAGGCATTTCCTGCAAAAGTGATCTCAATAAGTTCATCCAAAGGTCATAATAATACTGATAGTTTCATAAAAAATGGAGGTAGTGACCGCTGAACAAGACATTTTTAATGATCAAAACGTTCAAATAAACTGTCATTAGGTGAAAATACAGTGAAAGGCTCAAAGTTATGAGACCAAACCGCTAAACGTCCTTTTGTTTATGTAAATTATATAACGTTATATATAACTTTATTGACACGTTGCCGTGGATACGCATTGTTCTGCTTCTCTCCTGATGACAGCTCGCCTTGTTAGTGACCTGTCAATCAAAGGTAGCCCCGCCCCCAAATCATACGATTCTTTATCTTCTATTTTCTTCTAAATGGGGCCATTATCAGAACTATTGACATCAAATTGTCTTGAAGAAGTTTTTTTTACTAGTGATTGAGACCATAGTGTTGTCCTGAAAAAAAAATCTGAGGTAATAAATCAAGTCAGAAGTTTCCGAATTTTGCATTGAAATTAATGGACAGATTTTTTTTTTTTTTGCAGCCAAACTTAGCGCCCCCTGCTGTAATTTTTGGTAGAATGCAGCTTAAGGCACTTCCTGGTTTGCCTCCTTGCTCAGACCAGGAGGTTGCCGCCTGGGTAGTTCACTGAAAGTCCTGTTTTTTCTACAACAATGTACATGCACAAAGGTAGTGTTTATTGTCGTTAAATTGGTTGGTACATGGGTGATTAAATTCAATTTCAATGTACCTAAACTTGTTAAAGAATTTCAGATATCCAGTAACAATCTTAATAAACCTTTTGAAACTGGATGTAAAAATAAATCAAATATTGGTTAAAAAGTTGGACTGAAATAGTTTATGTAGGTCAATTAAATTAATTTGAACAACTGGCACTACTTATCATCTACCTCCTGTAGTTCGACTGAGGTAAACCTGCTGAGTGGAAACCTTCCAGTCCAAATGCTTAAAGTGGCCTGATTGGACAGATTTCAGTCATTTTTCAGTAATAAGTCGACCCAAGGAACAGCTGTGCTGCAATCAGTCCAGCTGGAGTCTGTCTGAGTGCTGCAGGAAGAGGCTGTTTTTCTCCTCTTTAAAACTTTAACGACTCTAACTAAATAGTTTCATGCATACATTTATTATAATTGGTTTTAAAACACACAGGTATGACCACTGTTGGTCAAGTTACTTAGAAATTGTAACTAGTTACTGATTACTTCTCCAAGAAAGTAATCAAGTTGCTTTACTGATTACGTATTTTCAAAAGTAATTAGCCTAGGGGTAACATCACCTAGCGGTAACCTTACCTAGAGGTAACCTCACCTAGAGGTAACCTCACCTAGAGGTAACTTCACCTAGCGGTAACCTCACCTAGAGGTAACCTCACCTAGCGGTAACCTCACCTAGCGGTAACCTCACCTAGCGGTAACCTCACCTAGCGGTAGCCTCACCTAGTGGTAACCTCACCTAGCGGTAACCTCACCTTGTGGTAACGGTAACCTCACCTAGCGGTAACCTAACAACAGAAACACAGAGCTAATGGAAAAATGGCGAAGCGTCAGGGAGACGAAAATGCTGAATATCTCAAAAAGAAAAAGAGAGGGTACCATGAAGTTACATTGAGTTCGGCTTCATAGAAGCAATGGACATGGCATGTAACTATCATGCTTTGTGTCATGTTTGTGAGATATTTAAATTGTCTATAAGGCTTCATTCACATGAGAGAGAAAACGCCAGTAATCCCGTTCATTGGAGTCGAGGTAGTGCAGCTGAAAAGGAATCACACTTTATTTTTGGCGTGACCAGAACTGCCTGACACTCTGACTGGTGAAGGTTAGACTCCAGCTGTGAGCGGTCAAGGGTTAGATGTCCTGGTGGTCGGGGGATAAGACCTGAACAAATCCAGTTCAGTCCTTGTAAGTAAAGTCAACTGGCCCCTGTTGGTGCTTGGATGCTCACAGAGCGTGTCGATAACATGAAAGTGCATGTGGGCTGTGGTGGCCGGCGCCCCAGGGCATGCTGGGAAACAATGCAGCCTGCTGCGGTAGCTCCAACTGAACACACTCTGTCTTTTCTTGTCTAGCTGCTGTTAAATGATGCTGCATTCAAAAATCAGCTGAATGCAGACATCATAAAAACACTCAAATGGGAAACAATTTATAAATAAAATATATGTTCTAATTGTGCTACATTGGGGTTTTTTTAATTAATAACATGACATCACACAAATGGGCCGTTTGAATGCTGCCTATAAGTCATCAATTCTCATCATACTCAGCTGTGCACCAAGAACATTTAGTTTGTTGTTCTGATTAGAATAACACTCACATATACTGCAAAGTTTCAGGAGCCTACACTGTAAAAAAAGCTGTGGTTTTATATATATATATATATATATATATATAAATGGATAGAAATAGATTTTTTTATAGATTTTTTTAATTTTTTATTTAATTAAATTGTATTTATTTATTTATTTATTTTTCTTTCTTCTTCATTGTTGGTTTCTTAATTTTGCATGAGTTTTATTCATGCTAGTTCTGTCAAAACACTTTGTGAACACTGCTTTAAAAGGTGCTATATAAATAAAGGTATTATTATTATTATTATTATTATTATTATTATTATTATTATTATTATTGTTATTATACAGTACAGGCCAAAAGTTTGGACACACCCATCTCATTCAATGCGTTTTTCTTTATTTTCATGACTATTTACATTGTAGATTCTCACTGAAGGCATCAAAACTATGAATGAACACATATGGAATTATGAATTATTATATTCAATAACTCAGTTATCTGCTGTCAAATGATCAAGAAAGAATTGCTTGCAGTTCTGATACAGAGTTGAGTTTTAATAACTCTGTATATGTTTATGAGCAGTTTATAACATGCCCTGAAAACCTGCCAAGCATTCTGTGTATACTTAGCTGTACTTTGGACTACAGAACCCTGCAGATCTTGCATGTCATTCAGGGAAATGACAGCTGCTGCTGAATGATTCTACAGAGGATGCTATTTCTGATAAATCTGCAAAGTTCATCGTCTTAACTGAAATAACATCCCAAAAAAGACAAAGACAGAAACAGTGAAACCTGTGACTCTTGCTTGAACCAGTTATTTGACTTTCTGCTGCGACTTCCTTTCCCCCTCCTGAGTGCGTGATTGTGTTTATGTCAAGTTGTTTAAAACAAATGATATGACGAGTATTACATCACCTTCACTGAATGAACATAACAAGCGTGTTATGAATATTCCTTTTTTGTAATTTCACCTTTTTCCAAGAACACTTGACTGACTTTCAGAGCAACAAAAAGACAATGTGAGCTTTCACTCTCTGGTATTTTTGTCCTCATTGTTCCTTCAGCACCGTGTTCAAAGTGAACTCAAATCCAAGGTGATCATTATGTACTTCTCAAATTCTGCCGTTCATTAGCTAAACCTCCCCGTCCCTCAGCAGAGCTACTTAACCCTTTATGGGGCGAAGAACTATATTTGGTAACTTCAGTAGATATGAAACTGGTCCCCATGTCTCTCTGTTTGGTCGTAGAACCACATGGATTTATTCCAGATAATCAGCAAAGATCAGGCACCATGACATCTGACCAATCAGTATGATAATAATATAATAATATTAACTTTATTGACCTGGACCTCCAATGTAAAAATGAAAAATTTAGAAAAAAAATCTGGCAGAAACAGTCGTACAAACAGAGTTATTCTTCATTGACTATGACGGCATATTAGGGTCAAATTTGAATAAAAATAAATATATAAACCCGGGGGAGGGGGGTAATATTTTGAGAAAAAAGTTGCAGATTTACTAGATTAAAGTGGCAAATCTACAAGAAAAAAAGATCACAGATTTACGAGAAAAAAGTGGGAAAAAATAACTTTTTCTCACAGATTCACCACTTTAAACCTCATAAATCTGCGCATTTCTTCTCATAGATTTGCAACTTTAATCTCGTAAACTTTTTTTCCATTAATTTGAGATTTTTTTGTCATAAATTTGCAACTTATTTACCATTACTTTGAGATTTTTTTGGTCACAAATTTCTGATTTTTTTTCTCACAAATTTGTAATTTATTTACCGTTAATTTGAGATTTTTTTGTAATAAATTTGTAACTTTTTTACCGTTAATTTGAGATTTTTTTGTAATAAATTTGTCACTTTTTTACTGTTAATTTGAGATTTTTTTGTCATAAATTTGTAATTTATTTACCATTAATTTGAGATTTTTCGGTCACAAATTTCAGATTTTTTTCCTCACAAATTTGTAACTTTTTTTACTGTTAATTTGAGATATTTTGGTCACAAATTTCAGATTTTTTTCAAATGAATTTGTAACATTTTTACCGTTAATTAGAAATTTTTTGGTCATAAATTTGAGATTTTTTTTCTCACTAATTTGTAATTTATTTACCATTAATTTGAGATTTTTTGGTCACAAATTTGAAATGTTTTTCACATGAATATGTAACATTTTTACCGTTAATTTAAAAAAAAAAATTCTAACAAATTTCGTACCTTATTTACCATTAATTTGAGATTTTTGGTCACAAATTTGAGATTTTTCTTCTCACAAATTTGTAACTTATTTACCGTTAATTTGAGATTTTTTGGTCACAAATTTGAGATTTTTTTCTCATGAATTTGTAACTTTTTTACCGTTTATTTGAGATTTTTTGTCATAAATTTGAAATGTTTTTCACATGAATATTTAACATTTTTACCGTTAATTTAAAAAAAAAAATTCTAACAAATTTCGTACCTTATTTACCATTAATTTGAGATTTTTGGTCACAAATTTGAGATTTTTCTTCTCACAAATTTGTAACTTATTTACCGTTAATTTGAGATTTTTTGGTCACAAATTTGAGATTTTTTTCTCATGAATTTGTAACTTTTTTACCGTTTATTTGAGATTTTTTGTCATAAATTTGTAACTTTTTTACCGTTAATTTGAGATGGCTTTTTTTAAACATTCCACAGTCCACATTCTGGCTGTTTGTAATATCCTCCAATATTCTCTAGGGTTGATATTTGGAATCTGTCTTGCAAGTATTTCACTGAGCGTCCTATTAAGGGTTAATGTAGAGAAGCCATTAGATTTTGTCACAGCCCTGTCTCACTTGAACAGAGTGTACCGGTGGCGTCCTGATGTGGCGCCGCTCCCCGTGGAGCATTAACAAGAAGGTTAAATGAGGGGAGAGCGAACAAGACGTCAGGCGTGATGCTCTGGAAACACACCGTGTGGTGTAGTGCTAATCTGCCCGAGGCGGCTTGTACTTGCTGCCTGTCTCTCAGCTAATTAAACTACTACCTCGACTACCTTGAAACAAATGTGTGTTTCGGTTGTCGGTGTAAAAATATGGAATTCCCACCTACAGGATTTAATCCTCTGCAGTGGCGGACTTATTGGCTGCCGTTTACACATGAAAAAACTTATTGATTGCCCTCTAGGGTGCCCCTTTATACTTATTATTTATTTTTGAATCCAAAATGCCTTTTTTGTTGTCATTTTGTGTCTTTTTTTAGTCATTTTGTGTCATTTTTGGTCATTTTGTGTAATTTTTTGGTCATTTTGTCTGTTCAGTCATTTTGTGTCTATTTTGGTTATTTTGTGTGTTTTTCTAGTCATTTTGTGTCTTTTTTTAGTAATTTTGTGTCTTTTTCTGGTCATTTTGTGTCTTTTTTTAGTCATTTTGCGTCTTTTTTAGTCATTTTGTGTCTTTTTTTGTCATTTTGTGTCTTTTTTTAGTCATTTTGTGTCTTTTTTTGGTCATTTTGTGTCTTTTTCTGGACATTTTAGATATCCGATTTAATGTTTTTTTTTTGTGTTTCTTTTGGGTTCAAAATGTTGATCCAGTAAATTTATGTAAAAAAGAATAGTTATCAGGTCATATAGGTGAGGTCAAGCTGAAAAATAGATACCAACATGTCATGGAAACATTAGTAAAGTGGCAGAATGAAATATATAGATAATGTCAAATATATTTTGTATAAAATATAGAACTAGATATTATCCTCATTTTTACCTGTTATATTTGCATATATTTTCATAGTTGCAACATGTACATTTCTGTGTGTGAAACATAATTTTCAAGATCAGATTTTATGTTTTCCTTTGTTTCTTTTGGGTTCAAAATTTTGAGCAAGTAAGTCAAAGTTAAAAATGAATTATCAGGAAATATATGTGAGGTAATGCTGACAAAAAATGATACCAACATGGCACGGTAAAGATCTTTTAACAGATTTTTAATGGACATAAAAGCCCAAGATTTCAGAGAGTTAAAAGGTTGTACAGATATTAATAGATTTTTAAATAATAATAAATAATAAATAAATAAATTAAATGTAAATTAAATTAAATTAAATTAAATAAAAAAAAATAAAATGAAATGAAATGAAATGAAATAAAATAATAATAATAATAATAATAATAATAAATAAATAAATAAATAAAATAATTAAAATAAAATAAAAAAAATAATAATAAATAATTCCACAGAGAGGTATGTGGAAAACTCTCCACTGCCATGTGGAGGATCAGATGCACTTCCTCTTTTTACCTGAGAAGAAAGTCACTTGTGTGAAGACCTCCTTCAATCTTTAATGAGCTGCTGGATCTTTAAAGGAGGAGGAAAAAGTATTGTGCACCCTTGAGGCCTTCAGCTTAGTTAGTCAATAAATCTCCTCCGACGCTGTCACTCATCTTAATGAAGTGTCATCCGACCTCTGGCTGAGCTAATCAGCAGGTGCAGAGAAGCAGAAGCTGAAGCTCTGATTCAACAACGTAGATAAGATTTAAACATTTGTCCTTCGCCATCACTGTCGCTCTGACTTCCCGTTAATTTGGCCACCAGGCTGACATGATGTCTCCGGCTCCACTCAGGGGACACGTCATTATCTTCTCACTTCACTTTCTAAAAAACTTTAAACATGAGGAAAAAGTTTGTGTCTTCAAAGTACATTTAATACAAAGTTCTGATTTGCATCAAGACACCAAACATCATTTCTATTGATCAGAAGCTGTCATTTAAACCCCATATTGGGTATAGTATATTTACTGAAACTAAAATTAGGATTCTTTTTCAGAGACAAATCTTGTTTTTCCTATCGGTCAAAGAAATATTTGATTTCTGCAACTTTTTTGCGTCTACTGCACTGCAAAAAAAGAAAAGTTGGGTGAACTCAAAATTTCAAGGCAACAAACTTCGATAAAATTTGAAGTTGGACAATTAAACTGAATATTTTAAGTTTTGTTTTTGAGTTTGCTCAACTCTGAATTCAGATTTTTGAAGTTATAATTTTACATTATAATAACTTTTAATCCTTACGTACTTACACAATTTTGAGTTAGCATTGATTGACGCTAATGGCTACTCTTGTGGCTGTAACAAGCAGTGCCGCTAGCATCAGTTAGCCACTAGCTTTCACTAATGACTGAATTTCACTGCTTTCCTGCATTTCACAACAAAGAAATAAGAGTTATCAGAACTATTGTCCCTTGTTGTGAACCCCAACTTAAAGATATAAGTAACAACAACTCACCAACTTGTTTTTGAGCAGACAACTGGCTTCCTTTGTTGTGCTAACTTACATTATTGCCCTAAATGTCAATAATTTATATTTCCAAGTTTTACCAACTTAAATCACTGTTTTAGGCCAAAAAATACAAGTTGGCTTTTTTGCAGTGCAGTTGAAGAGGTTTAACTAATAAAGTAGCTGGTGAGTGTATATCCTAATTATTGATTACTCATCATTAAATAAGTGGTTGTCTTTAATGGATGCTTTGCTCTAAGCTCTTTGTGTGTGGTTACGTTGGCGATCTGTAACAGGACGTGAACCTCTAACCCTGCCGAGTCGGCACTTTATTCTACCCACCGAGCTGACCCCGAAATTACTTAAAAAAGACACAAAATGACCAAAAAAAGACACAAAATAACAAAAAAAGGACACAAAATTACCAAAAAGACACAAAATTATTAAAAAAAGACACAAAATTATCTGTAACCTCTAACCCTGCTGAGTCAGCACTTTGTTCTACCCACCGAGCTGCACAGGAGCCACAGTCCTGCTGTATGAAGCAGAGCCCAGAGGGTTTCTAGTGTCGTTGCTCAGTTGGATTAGAGTTATGAGTCTAATAAAGTAGTTTGAGCATTACATTTTCTGTCTGCTTGCTCTCGGATTCAAGAGGATTTCATCTGTAAGCTGCAACTCATCTCTGCATCTTTGCAAATGGCTCCACAGGACTTTAGAAGAATTCATTTCCTTTAAGACTTCTGGTGTTTGTGAAGCAAAATGAGAGTGTTATAAAAAATATAGAGGGTTGGAGAATTAAAAAAAAAGGCTGTAGTCAATTTGCCACTGGTTTCATTTTTTATTTGAAAAGCAATAATGTTCTTATTTAGTATCTGGAGAATAAAAAGCTGCATGATAACTGCAACAGATGCTTGAGAGACTGTCTGTTTTCAAACCTCAGTGACACAAGTCTGTCTAAGATTATTATTATTATTATTTGTTCAAAGAGGAGAAATTAAAAAAGATAGAAAACCTCAGCAGGTCTTATAAAAATATCTCACCTCAACAGGTCAACCATAAAAAGCACATCTTCCAAATACAAAAGGTATTAAAACATCTTTCTTTTTTCTGCTATTTCTTTTTTTTGCTAAAACTGCATCAGTCAAGACTTTAACCCCTTGTTATTCTGCACCTATTTATTGAGAATGTGGGGGTTGTTGGCAGTGGATGTTTAGGGGGAGATAGCAGGTCAACAACTAACCCCGTGTGTCAACTTGTTCAGGTCATAAACTTCTAATAAAATGACTTAGATAGTCTCTTTTCAATGTATATAAGGGTTCAGAACATTAATGAAAAGCTTTCTGAAGTCCATTTCCAGCTCAACTATGTCTCATAAGTTGTTGCAGCAATTTTTGGGTTGATACTATTTGTTACATGCATTTGGTGCTAAATTACACACTTTTATTTAAGTTTGAGAACGGATTAAGCCTTAAATCATGGGTCTCAAACCCGCGGGCCAATTGTGGCCCTTGTGATGATATTTTGTGGCCCCCACCTTGATATGAAAGTTTAATGTGAGTTTTATATGACTGTCTCTTTACCGTGTTGTGTGTAGAAGGTCCCTTTATTGCTCCAGCTGGAGCTTTGTTTCACTTGTTTCTATGGCGACCTTAACAAAAAGAAAGGCAGCTGCTACCGGACCGTTTATTATCTGCCATGTTGATGTTACTGCAAGAAGTGGAAATGTTATGTAATGTCATTTTAGTAATTTTGTGTCTTTGGGTCATTTTGTGTCTTTTTTTGTTCATTTTGTGTCTTTTTTAAGTACTTTAGTTTTCTTCTGTCATTTTGTGTCTTTTTTTAATAATGTTATGTCTTTTTTGGGTAACTTTGTGTCTATATCTAATAATTCCGTGTCTTTTTTAGTAATTTTCTGTCTTTTTTGGGTCATTTTGTGTCGTTTTTTTGTCATTTTGTGTCTTTTTTAAGTAATTTAGTTTTTTTCTGTCATTTTGTGTCTGTTTTTAGTAATTTTGTGTCTCTTTTTGGTCATTTTGCATCTTTTTTTGTAATTTGGTTTTTTTTCTGTCATTTTGTGTCTTTTTTTGTCCTCAGCATTCCGCCTGAGCTGAAACAAAAGGTTGAGACTTTGACTGTATCTAAGAATCTCATCAATCACAGCTTCCAGTCCATATTAATATCTTACCTTTTTTTTTTTGTTGAAGCTGCAGCAGTGGTCTCATGAGACAGTTTCATGGAGGACACAGATCTTTGGATGAACACATTTTGTATCTCAGCTCCAGGGAAGTGATGTTTCTTTGGCTCATCAGCTCTTTTGGGGTTGAAAAGCTGATGTTATGACACCGGATATCGTGTGATTGGAGCTTGTGGTTTTTGCAGAATAACTTTGACTAATCTGGAGCATGTTTCCTGTTGTGTCCTGAGATTGATGACTGCAGTGTCTCCAGCATTCAGAGCCGGTTTATGCTCCGATGAATGCGGAATTCATATGTAAATGATTTGACATATTTTTGTGCGGCTCGTCAGCGGCATGTCTCGGATTATAATTGTATGTTTGATGCCTCTGTGTTCGCCTGAAGGAAACACCACTGCTCTCCCGTTCCAGGCTCATTTCATTTGTCACAGCTCAGTTTAATTCCGTCCTCGGGCCCCTTCAGATGGCATGTTTCTGTCACAGCACGGGGCCTCTGGAGGACTCACTGTGGAGCCTCTGTTTCCACAATTACTGTATTAGTGCAGATAACAAGGGCAGGATAACAGTTAATGGCCACAGTGTTAACTTCATTCAGTGTGTCAAAAATACCTCTCACATTAACATAAAAAACCTCCCACATACACAGTTGTACCTCTCATAAACAACTTAACCTCTCACATTCACAATTTAACCCTCTAACATTAAATTTTACCTCTCACATTCACAATTTTGCCTCTCACGTAAACGATTTAACCTCCCACATTCACTATTTTACCTCTCACGTTCACAATTTTACCTCTCACATTCAATTTTACATCTCACATTCACAATTTTACCTCTCACATTCAATTTTACATCTCACATTCACAATTTTACCTCTCACGTTCACAATTTTACCTCTCACATTGACAATTTTACCTCTCACATAAAATATTTAACCTCTCACATTCACAATTTTACCTCTCACATTAACAATTTAACCTCTCACATTCAATTTAACCTCTCACATTCACAATTTTAGATCTCACATTCACAGTTTTACCTCTCACATTCACAATTTTACCTCTCACATTAACAATTTAACCTCTCACATTCACAGTTTTACCTCTCACATTCACAATTTTACCTCTCACATTCACAATTCTACCTCTCACATTCATCGTTTTCCACCTCACATAAACCATTTCACCTCTCACATTCACAATTTTACCTCTCACATTCACAATTTACCTCTCACATTCACAATTGTACATCTCACATTAAAATTTTACCTCTCGCATTCAATTGTACATCTCACATTAACAATTTTACCTCTCGCATTCAATTTCACCTCTCACACTCACAATTTTACCTCTCACATTCACAAAAATACCTCTCACATTAACATAAAAAACCTCTCACATACACAGTTTCACCTCTCACAATCACAATTTTACCTCTCACATTCATCGTTTTCCACCTCACATAAACAATTTCTCCTCCCACATTCACAATTTTACCTCTCGCATTAAAATTTTTTACCTCTCACATTCACAAAAATACCTCTCACATTAACATAAAAAACCTCTCACATACACAGTTTTACCTCTCACAATCACAATTTTACCTCTCACATTCATCGTTTTCCACCTCACATAAACAATTTCACCTCTCACATTCACAATTTTACCTCTCTTTCTTTTGATTGTGATAGATTCAGAAAGACAATAACAGTAACATGTTGTTATGATATTTAACATTAATAAACTATCTATTTACCATTTAGAAAAGATTGTTATTGTAAAGTGTTACCAATTGTTGCAGTCTGTGTAAATATTGGATTTAAAACGTCAAATTTCCCTTAACCTTTTTTCTTTTGTTTGTTTTATTATGTATATATATTTTCTTTTAATATATAGTTTCATATCTGACAAATGCATACATTTGAAGCACTTTCTGTGATAACTTTCATTACACTTTGCCTCATTTTTCAGCTGTAACTCTGTTAGTCTACAAATCAATTTTTGCTTGGAGGAAATAATAACTTTGTTCCAGTTTCTCTGTTTAAATCCCACAAAGAATTCCATCTTCTGAAATGTAACAAACAACTCCAGTCGGTGGTTAGTTTTACTTTGATGTCAGCAGTCATTTTGTCAGCCTAAATGGCCCATTTTTCCAAAACAGTTGATACATGATTACGTAATGAAGCTCTTGAAATATTGAAGAGTAATTTCTGATACATAAGTGTCTGCAGAATCACGTTAAGCTGCAGCTAACTTGAATTAGATTTGTGGGCGAGGCAGCGTCTGAATCATTCATAATAAATGGGCTCACTTTTGATCTCATGAAGATTTCAGTTTGTACACTTTCTGCATCTCTGCCCACTGCAGAGGCTCCGCTGCATTCAGCAGAAAAAAACCCTATGGTGAAGTGTGCACATCATTAATATAGTATACTTTGTCTTTGCTTTATAGGAAACCCTAAGCCCTTTTTCTTTCAATATTCTTGTAATTACTCATAATATAACATAGCATACATTTTATTCTCCATTGTCTATTTATTTCTCTTGCATAAATTCCTTTTATATTTTCTGTTTCCTGAAGCAACACACTCACTCCGACTCAGCCTCTTGCATTGTTAATGTTTTCAGTCTAAACCCAGTGCTAATATATTCATTCATTTTATTTATTTTTTAACAGTGGCTATTCAGTTGTAACTGATGTAACAGTACAGTACAAGTGATATACTTAAGAAACATGTCTATTTTCAGGGTTCTTTACTGCTTAGGACCAGTTATTGTGTGTCAAACGTATGAGGGGCAGTATGGGCCTTAATTATTTTTTTCCCTCTCACATTCACAAAAAATACCTCTCACATTAACAAAAAATACCTCTCACATACACAGTTTTACCTCTCACATTAACATAAAATACCTCTCACATTTACAATTTTACCTCTCACATTCAGTTTTTTTCTCTCACATTCACAATTTCACCTCTCACATCCACAAAAATACCTCTCACATTCACAAAAATACCTCCCACATTCACAATTTTACCTCTCACATTCACAATTTTACTCTCACATTTACAGTTTTTTTTCTCACATTCACAATTTAACCTCTCACATTCACAATTTTACCTCCCACATTCACAATTTTACCTCTCACATTCACAATGTTACCTCTCACATTCACAATTTTACCTCTTACATTCACAATTTTACCTCCCACATTCACAATTTTACCTCTCACATTCACAATTTTACCTCTCACATTCACAAAAATACCTCTCACATACACAATTTTACCTCTCACATTCACAATTTTACCTCCCACATTCACAGTTTTACCTCTCACATTCACAAAAATACCTCTCACATTCACAGTTTTACCTCTCACATACACAATCCTCTCACATTCACAATTTTACCGCTCACATTCACAATTTCACCTCTCACATTCACAAAAATACCTCTCACATTCACAATTTTACCTCTCACATTCACAATTTTACCTCTCACATTCACAATTTTACCTCTCACATTCACAATTTTACCTCTCACATTCACAAATGTATCTCTCACATTCACAATTTTACATCTCACATCCACAATTTTACCTCCCACATTCACAATTTTACCTCTCACATTCACAAAAATACCTCTCACATTCACAATTTCACCTCTCACATTCAGTTTTACCTTATATTCACAGTTTTACCTCTCACATTCACAATTTTACCTCTCACATACACAGTTTTACCTCTCACATTCACTGTTTTATCTCTCACATAGACAAATAAATAAGTCATTTTTTGTGTATGTGAGAGTTAAAATTGTGAATGTGAGTGGTAAAATTGTGAATGTGAGAGGTATTTTTGTGTATGTGAGAGGGAATGAATAGTGGCCTGTGGTCCTCATACAAACAGACATATTTTACCTTTAAATTCTTTGAGCATCTGAAAAGAGCTGTCCTTTATTTTTTCAGTGTTTGGGCTGCAGGCTGCCGGTTTAACCTGGGTCAGACAGCTCATATGAAGCCTGAGAGGCGAAACCCGGGGCTACAAAGTCCATTAATATCTCATGCTGCTCTTAATCTTGTTGTGAGTAAATCCACCAAACTGTAGAATTGAAGGGGATGAAAACAGGCTTCGGTAGAGTGAGAGGGACCTGTCCTTCTTATCCCCTGTGGAAATTATGTCCCTTAATTGTTAGACATTCATGGCTCCCACATGGTGTGTCCTAATGACTTTCGTGATCACGTGATTTCCTTGTTGAAATTGAAATTTCTCCAAAAAACTATTGGATGGATTGCCACAAATTATGGCTCAGACATTCATGTTCCCCTCAGGGCCAAGCATTTGTCCATGCTGACATTAGCATTTAGCTCAAAGCTCTCTTTCCAAATATGGTCTCACTTATTAGCCAGCACTGCTGTAGACTCAGAGTCTTATTTACCTTTGAAACTAAAATGAGATGTGGGACTTTTATGTTTTGAATTTTGATTTATTTAGTTAGAAACGTTGTCAAAGTTGAGGCTGAACTTCATGAGGTTCAACTTTATTGTCATTGAACAGAGTAACGAGTACTAGGACAACGAAATGACCATCAACCTGTCCAAACATAAACATAAACATACATACAAGATGATGAAATTGGTGGACAGGACAGGGAAACAGTGAAAGGATCAAAGTTATGAGACCAAACCGCTTTTTTTTACATCTATATAACTTTATATATGACTTTATTGACACGTTGCCGTGGATACGCATTGTTCTGCTTCTCTCCTGGTGACGGCTCGCCTTGTTAGTGACCTGTCAATCAAAGGTAGCCACGCCCCAAATCATACGATTCTTTATCTTCTATTTTCTTCTAAATGGGGCCATTATTTACACTATTAACATGAAATTGTCTTGAAGAAGATTTTTTTAAGTTTTCAAATTTTGCACTGAAAAGAATGGACAGATTTTTTATTTTTTTTTTGCAGCCACACTTAGCGCCCCCTGCTGGAATTTTTAGTAGAATGCAGCTTAAGGCACTTCCTGGTTTGCCTCCTTGCTCAGACCAGGAGGTTGCCGCCTGGTGATAACACAGCAAGTTGCCATGGAGACAGCCTTGATCAGGTTCCAAACAGAGTCAACAATCAGCAGGTGTCTCTTCACATTTTTACCTCTCACATTCACAATTTTACCTCTCAAATACACAGAAAATACCTCTTACATTCACAAGTTTACCTCTCACATTAACAATTTAACCTCTCACATACACAATTTAACCTCTCACATTAACAATTTTACCTCTCACATTAACAATTTTACCTCTCACATTCACAAGTTTACCTCTCACATTCACAATTTTACCTCTCACATTCACAATTTTATCTCTCACATTCACAATTTCAACTCTTACATTCACAATTTTACCTCTCGCATTCACAATTTAACCTCTCAAATACACAGAAAATACCTCTCACATTCACAATTTTTCCTCTCACATTCACAATTTTACCTCTCACATTCACAATTTTACCTCGATCCATTTGCCTTTGCAAAGCCGTCAGCTCCTCCATGATGTTATCCATATTGCTGTTTGTAACCACAGTGTCAATGCCGAAGTGTTATCTTGCTAAAAGACAATTAAAATCAATAATAGTCATTTCCATCCTCGACACAACTACACATTTTCCATCTGATTGCTGAGTGCTGATTTGCAGATACGGGTTTGGATTAACTTCATTCAGCTCCTCTGCCTCCACTGGGACTTCCTCCAGTCTATGAACTTATATTTGGTTTCGTGTGGAGCTCATTTGATTCAGACCACTGCACGATTCACAGAGCGGCGCTACAGTTGCTCCGCTCTGAACTCTTCCACTCTCTTCTCATATGTAATCACTTGGTCTCTTGTGGAGATCAAGACTAATGAAAATGTATTACAAACCTCCATATGTAAAAATCTCAATAGAAGCAGGATGACGAGTGTATTTTTGCTCCAGAGGTTCAAATATCCAGAACCCAGAGGAGAACAATGATTCTTTATCTCTTAGAATTAGATTTATGCTTTCAATTTTTCAACTGTGTATATAAGCGATAACTACAAAGACATGCTTAACCACTACAAAGAGACTGACTGAAAATGGGCAAAACGGCGAGAAAATTATGCAAAATGATGACAAAATGATGCAAAATGGTGACAAAATGATGCAAAATGATGCAAGATGATGACAAAATGATGCAAAATGATGACAAAATGATGCAAAATGATGACAAAATTATACAAAATGACTACAAAATGATGCAAAATGATGACAAAATTATGCAAAATGACTACAAAATGATGCAAAATGATGACAAAATAATGCAAAATGGCGACAAAATGGCGACAAAATGATGCAAAATGACTACAAAATGATGCGAAATGATGACAAAATGATGCAAAATGGCGACAAAGTTATGCAAAATGATGACAAAATGATGCAAAATGGTGACAAAATGATGCAAAATGATAACAAAATTATGCAAAATGATGACAAAATGATGCAAAATGGCGACAAAATGATGCAAAATGATGACAAAATGATGACAAAATGGCAACAAAATGATGCAAAATGACTACAAAAGTATGCAAAATGACTACAAAATTATGCAAAAGGATGACAAAATGATGCAAAATGACTACAAAATAATGCAAAATGACACAAAATGACTACAAGGAGATTCAAATTGACTACAAAGTGTACAAAAGTAAAAGCACGAACACCAAATGAGCATAAAAATAATGATAAGTGCAGCTTTGTGTTGTTTGTGACTTTGATTTTGACGATGAAGAAGTTCCTGTTTGTTTTTGCTCGCCGTTTTGACACCTTCAGCTCCCCTGGTCTCTGAGGCGTGGAGTGTATTTAGTTAAGAGATTCAGGTGTAAAGTGCCGTGTGGAGGCTCAGCAGCCTTCAGTGTTTCCAGCTGATGTTCTCTGTCACCCACATGAAACTTGGAAAGGCTCCACTGGCTCGGGGTGAAGTTTGTTCACACTGACAGAGAACAAACACTCTGGCCTTGAGCTCTTCTCTCAGCAATCACACACCTTCCTCTCTTTCACTCACTCACTCACTCCTTCACCTGACACCGAGGGAAGCTCCTCCACCTCGACACTGCTGACACCTTCACAACTGCTGATATTAGCTCCAGCAGAAAGATGCAGAGGTGCAGCTTTTAATTTGTGCTCCGTCCACCTCGGGGTCCTGACTCTGCCTTTTAGCTGTGCTGCTGTTTCCACTGGAAGCATTTCTTCGTTTTTTAGATCCGCATCCGTCAGACGGGATTTCTCAAACTCCTTGATCATATTCTGGCCACATTTTTTGGCTAAATGAATTTTGCTCCGTCAGATAAAAAATGATGCCGGCTGGCACAGAGAGAGGGGCTGCGATTACAGAACGAGTTTAGAGATGATGCAGCTTTGCTCACGTCAGTTGCTGTGATTGTGATTAGATTAGATTAGATTCAACTATATTGTCATTGCACATGTAACAAGTACAAAGCAACGAAATGCAGATAGCATCTAACCAGAAGTGCATTAAGCAGTAATTGTGAATCATATTGCAATATATACAGGAATGAATTGTATAAAAATGCAGTATATATATAGGTATAGATTATAAATAAGATAAATAAATGCAGATTTAACTGTACATTAGTGCAAGTAGATATATATATATATATATATATATATATATACATATACATACATATACACACATATATACATACATACACACATATATACACATACACACATATAAATATATACATAGTAGTGCAAATGGAGGATACATCATGTTCATTAACATTATGTGCGCTTTATATAAACAAGCGCTTGTGGCTTTGGTTGCTATGGTAACTTATTATTGATTTGTGTAACTAGCTGGATGCTACGAAGTACATTCACTGAAATACACTTTCACTTGTACTTGAATATTTTTAAGGTATGACACTTGATACTTCATCTCGAAGGCAAATATTGTAGCTTTTTTACTGCACTACATGTGTCTGACAGTAGTTAGTTTACATTGTTTTATCCTCCTCCCTGTCCAGTAAGAAACACATATCCCCAGATGTAGATTTTCATTTTAGCATCAGTTAGCCGCTAGCATCAGTTAGCTGCAAAAAAGCTAACTTGTATTTTTTGGCCTAAAACAGTGATTTAAGTTGGCAAAACTTTGAAATATAAATGATTGACATTTAGGGCAATAATGTAAGTTAGCACAACAAAGGAAGCCAGTTGTCTGCTCAAAAACAAGTTGGTGAGTTGTTGTTACTTATATCTTTAAGTTGGGGTTCACAACAAGGGACAATAGTTCTGATAACTCTTATTTCTTTGTTGTGAAATGCGGGAAAGTGATGAAATTCGGTCATTAGCGAAAGCTAGCGGCTAAGTGATGCTAGTGGCTAACTGATGCTAGCGGCTAACTGATGCTAGCGGCTAACTGATGCTAGAGGCTATCTGATGCTAGCAGCTAACTGATGCTAGCGGCGCTGCTTGTTACAGCTACAAGAGTAGCCATTAGCGTATCAATGCTAACTCAAAATTGTGGTCGCAACATTAGCTTACATTTCATAGCGGCGTTACAATCGTGCCAATTCAGCACATTGCAGAAGTTAGCAGAAGTAAGGATTAAAAGTTATTACAATGTAAAATTATAAGTTAGTACAACTTACAGTTGAGTTGACAAAAATCTGAATTCAGAGTTGAGCAAACTCAAAAACAAAACTTAAAATATTTAGTTTAATTGTCCAACTTAAAATTTTATCGAAGTTTGTTGCCTTGAAATTTTGAGTTCACCCTACTTTTCTTTTTTTGCAGTGTGGTTGGTTGTTCTATAAAATATAGAATCTCAGATGTAGATTTTCATTGTTTGTGATAAACTGAATGTGGAAGTGTTGAGAAATGATCCTGTTCTTTAAGCTGAATAAACTTTTTAAAAAACCCACTTGGATCACATCAGCATTTTTAGAATTGAATTTACCATGCATGGTGAGTTCTCATTTTGTAATTTAAGCAAAAAGGTGCTCTTGTTGATATTTAATTTCCAAGAGAGCCTGCAACCGAAACAACTAATGCGTGATAAAGTCAGAGCTGTGACAACACGATAACAAATATAACATGTTCCTCTAACTGCTGAGTCAGCATGTGTGGAGGCTGAGTGCTGCCTTTTTAATGACAGATTAGAGCTGCAAGATAAGGAGGAGAGTTATTAGGGCATTACAGAGTCGCTTCACATGAGCAGGGGTGTGTTTTCCACCATGTCTTTAGGATCTGACTGTGCTTTTGTGTTTTAAAATGGATGTTGGAGCCCACACAGTGTCAGCAGAGCTTAGCTTTCCTAAACTGGGAGGACGCAACGCGTTAAGTCTCCTACTGAGGCTTTTTACTGCTGCTGCTTCTGCTCAGTGAGAGCCTGAACATCAGGAGCATTCTGCTGTGGCTTAGTGCATTATACATAGTGTCACACACACACACACACACACACACACACACACACCATCATGCAATGAGCAATTCACAAGATTTATTATTTATAGTGTCAGCGCAGTGTGAAACTCACATCGTATATTATTCATAGTATCATGACATATGACACATACACACACATAATCGCTCACACACACCGAAGCAGAATGTTAGTCATAATACTATGATACATACAGTATGCATTAACACACACACACATTCTTGTACTTCTATCTTTGTGAGGACCCTCATTGGAACAGTGAATTCCCTTGCAAGGTTATAATAGTTTTGGATTTTTCATTAGTTTTACTTTAAATTTTCATTGCAAAAATGTCCTCACTCTGTTGGTTAAAAAACGTGTTCTGGTCCTCACTATGTTGGATGTACAAGAACACACACACACACACACATTCTTGTACTTCTATCTTTGTGAGGACCCTCATTGGAACAGTGAATTCCCTTGCAAGGTTATAATAGTTTGGGATTTTTCATTCGTTTTAGTTTTAATTTCGTTGTGAATTTTTGTTTTCGAATTCAGTTAATTTTTAGTTTTTTGAAATGCTTTAGTTTTAGTTTAGTTTTTATTAGTTGTAGTGTTTTGTAATGGGGTATTTGTTGTGTGGGAGATTAAAAGAGGTCACAGTAAATTTTGCCTTTATTTCCTTTGTCTGATCCATCTTCATTATGTATGAAAAAAGTTGACAAAGACGAAAACGAAGGACATTTTCACTATCATTTTAGTTAGTTTTGTAACCACACAATACAGTTTCAGTTAATTATCATTACCATGTAACCTTTAACCCTTAAAACAAAGTCTGAAATCTAAAAAAAAAAGCCTTTAAAGAAGTGAGGACCGGCCGAAATGTCCTCACTTTGCAAAAATGTCCTCACTCTGTTGGTTAAAAACGTGTCCCGGTCCTCACTATGTAGGAAGTACAAGAACACACACACACACACACACACACACACACACATGGAGGATCTGGTTGTAACCAGTCTGAGACGCCACGATCAGAGCAGATCTTGTTGAATGATTCGTGTGTGTGTGTGTGTGTGTGTGTGTGTGTGTGTGTGTGTGTCTGGGGTTGAAGGTTTAATTCATCTCAGTTTGTATTTAAGAGCGAGCTGTCTGCTTCTGCAGCAGCTGCACCACTGATGTCAGGTTCTTGTGTGCAAGATGCATCATATTCTAATCTACCATTATGCAAACCAGAGTTACATAAATATTCACCACAGAGTTTTACAGAACAACAAAAAGACAGAAAGAAAGTGAGAAGCATTCAATTAAAGCTTTGCATGATATCTGAAGTTAGCATTTGAATCATCCTGATACATATCATTATTCTTCGACAATGGTTATCAGAATATGATCTTTTTTTTCCCACCATGGTCTCCGGATTGAAAATGAATTATTCATGAAATTAAACTTGCAAAAATACATCCTCATGTCTAAACGGAACAGCAATTTTATTAGTTTGAGTCAATAAAACGACTTTCCGAAGGTTAAAGTAAAGAACACAATTTTGTGTCTTTTTTTGGTAATTTTGTGTCTTTTTAAAAATTAATAATTTTGTGTCTTTTTTAATAATTTTGTGTCTTTTTAAAAAATAATAATTTTGTGTCTTTTTTAATAATTTTGTGTCTTTTGTGGTATTTGTGTGTCTTTTTTTTGGTCATTTTGTTTCTTTTTTAAGTAATTTAGGGTTTTTTTCTGTCTTTTTTGGTCATTTTATATCTTTTTTAAATAATGTTGTGTCTTTTCAAAGTAATTTAGTGTTTTTTCACTCATTTTGTGTCTTTTTGTAATCTTGTGTCTTTTTTGGTCATTTTGTGTCTTTTAAAAAATAATAATTTTGTGTCTTTTTTTTATATTTGTGTGTCTTTTGTGGTATTTGTGTGTCTTTTTTTGGTCATTTTGTTTCTTTTTAAGTAATTTAGTTTTTTTTCTGTCATTCTGTGTATTTTGGTAATTTTGTGTCTTTTTTTGGTCATTTTATATCTTTTTTTAAATAATGTTGTGTCTTTTTTAAAGTAATTTGGTGTTTTTTTCACTCATTTTGTGTCTTTTTGTAATCTTGTGTCTTTTTTGGTAGTTTTGTTTCTTTTTTTATGTAATGTTGGTTTTTTTTCTGTCATTTTGTGTCTTTTTTTTAGTAATTTTGTGTCTTTTTTTGGTCATTTTGATACTGCCTCCAGCAGCCCTTTTTTTCTTTCTGCTATACAGTATGGGTTGTAATAATGTGTAGTAGAGACACATATTCCGTGGGAGGACAGTTCTTCTCTCTGCAGAGACTCACACTGTAGTTTAACAAAAGAGAAAAAGACTTTAGAGTTTGTGCTTCAGTCAAACCTGAGCTGAAGTTAGAATGAGTTATATCATCGTCTGCAGCAGCAGCAGCTGACTTCTTCCTCTCCTCTATAAAATAAAACCATTCATGCTCTCTGGTTATCTTTGGATAACAGGCAGAAATTACCTGCAGAACACATTATATTTTGTTATTTGATGACAAAAAGGCAAAAATAGTCAAAATAATACAGTTTCACTCCTAAAGGCAACCTAATTCATTTTTTATTCATGAAAGAGTGGGAGCTGCTCTGGGTTTCTATGTTACACAAGCTATGAATAATAATAAAAAGGTAAGAAAAAAAATGTGTGACGCAGATAAAATACAATACTGACCGTTCCTTTTCATAGAACTGGCTGTTAATGCTGCTGTACATTTCTGTCATATGTTCATTTTGCACATACAATTATGCAGCTAATAGTGTCGTGTAAGACAGGACAATCATTTATCATAATGATTTCTATTGTCAGCTGCTATTTTATGTAAAATGAAGCCACGCATTACCGTCAGTCAGGGGTCTGTTCATGTAAATTGCTTAAAAAAGACACAAAATGACCAAAAAAAATACTAAATTACTTTGAAAAGACAAAAAATTACCAAAAAAATACACAAAAGGACAAAAAAAATACACAAAATTACTTTAAAAAAAACACAAAATTATTTAAAAGACACAAAATGACTGAAAAATACTAAATTACTTTGAAAAGACAAAAGAATTACCAAAAAAAGACACAAAATGACAAAAAAAATACACACAATTACTAAATACGACACAAAATTATAAAAAAAATGATATAAAATTACCAAAAAATGATACAAAATGACTAAATCATAATAATTTCTATTGTTAGCTGCTATTTTATGTGAAATGAAGCAACGCATTACGGTCAGTCAGGGGTCTGTTCATGTAAATTACTTAAATAAGACCAAAAAAATACACAAAATTACAAGACAAAAAGCTGTAAAATTATTTAAAAAGACAAAAAATGACTGAAAAACACTAAATTACTTTTAAAAAGACACAAAATGACCCAAAAAAGACACAAAATCACCAAAAAAGTACACAAAATCACTAAAAAAAGATGGAAAATTATTTAAAAAGACACAAAATGACCAAAAAAAGACACAGAATTACTAAATCATAATAATTTCTATTGTTAGCTGCTATTTAATGTAAAATAAAGCCACACATTACAGTCAGTCAGGGCTCTCTTCATGTATTATTTCCATATAATAAAAGGTCAGGAATAGTTCATTTTACACAGTAATTATGTGGTCTGAGTCGAGCCAGAAACGGATCGTGGAACAATGAGCCAACTTAATATTATGTCTGCATATGTTTGCATAATCGCCAGTTATAATTTGTATACACATGTTTATTTGTTTGCTGGAGGAGGGAGGGAGTTTGTTTCTACACTGTAAAGAGCAGAGAGGAAGAGGAGAGAGACAGCAGCTCTAATTTATTCCTGCTGCTTTTGCATAATTACACATTTAATCTGTTTGTTTCTCTAAGGTCAGAAATAGCTTTCTTTGAAGGCACGCTGTTTCGTTTTAGCCATTTTTAAACATCCAGTCGTCAACAGGTTGATACAGAGCAGAAGCTGCTGGCTGAACATGTGGTTTAGATTGGATTGTTCTCATACAGGGGTCTCAAACTCAAATTACCTGGGGGCCGCTGGAGGCAGGAGCAAAATGAGCAAAAAAAAAGACACAAAATTACTAAGAAAAAGACACAAAATGATTGAAAAAACACTAAATTACATAAAAAAGACACAAATTGACCAAAAAAAGACACAAAATTACAAAAAAAGGACTAAATTACTTTAAAAAGACACAAAATTACAAAAAAATAAACAAAATGACCAAAAAAGACACAAAATTACTTAAAAAAGACACAAAATTACCAAAAAAGGCACACAATGACCAAAAAAGTACACAAAATTTCTAAAAAGAGATGCAATTTTTTTAAAGACACAAAATGACCAAAAAAAACACAAAATGACAAAAAATACACAAAATTTATTTTCAAAAAAAGACGCAAAATTATTTAAAAGACACAAAATGACAAAAAAAATACACAAAATGAAAAAAATACACAAAATGAAAAAAATACACAAAATTACAAAAAAAAGACTAAATTACTTAAAAAAAAGATACAAAATTACCAAAAAAGGCACACAATGACCAAAGAAATACACTAATAAAAAATAAAAAAGACACAGGGATTTATATTAATTTAATATACATTAATATTATTTTTTTTCTTTTTCAGGTTATTTCATGTACTATCATATACATTTTTATCAATTTTTTTTTTTTTTTATTAAACACAAACTATTCTCCCCATTAGATGACACATGTATTGTGTCAATCTATCCAGAGGCATGGGGGGAAAAGAAAAGAAAAACAACCCATTCTATGTTCCCTTCCCTTTTATACTCTCGTCTCCTCTTATTTGTCTCCTTCTGTGTCCTCTCTCCTCCTCTCTGATGACATTATCTCCCCTCTCTCCTCCTCAACACCTCCTTCCCTCTTTCTAAATCCTCTGCTCTCCTTTTTCACCGTCTCCTTCCCCTGCTGCTCTCTGAGCCTCTCCTCTCTGAGCCATCAGTGCCCTCTGCTGAGTGATGGCAGCTTCACATCACACTGGAGAGGCTGAGCTCGTGTTGTTTTACAGGCTGCAGGTGTGCAGCAGCGTTTTAAAATCTCAAAGTTAAGATAAGAAAAGAAAATGAATGCACATAAATGCTGGAAGTGAATTTGTTATGTGGGTAACATAAAAATGTGATGCACAGAATTTAACCCTGTGGAGTCTGGGGCTATGTTGTCTGTATAAACCACTTAAAGATCTTTACCAGGACATGTTGGTATCATTGATTTCAGCACAACCTCACCTATATGACCTGAACACAACAATTAAAAAAACGAAAAGAATTACAAAAACAGAAATAAAAGCACAAAAAATTACAAAAAACACACAAAAAACACAAAATAATTGCAAAAAACACACAAAGAAATTACAAAAAAGAAACAATAAACACAAAAGATTGCATTAAAATGCTGAATGCACACAGCAAATTAGAAAAATCTGCTAAAAAAAAAACATCTACACTTGAAGGTTTTTTTTTTTTTAGCTTTGCTGAAAAAAGGGTTGATGCATTAAATTGGACATGGAAACTTGAGAGAGAAGCTGACAGCAGAGCTCCATGCTGCCTCGGTTTTACATTGTGTCTTTACTTCAAGTAATGAAGTGTTATTTGTCCAAACCTTGGATAAGAAGTTTTGCCTTTGAACTTGACATACCCACTTAGTTTTCAGCGACCAGCAACTGAATGGGCTGACAACAACCTGGTGGACCTGCTAGAAGGTGGAGCAGCCCCTACTTCCCATACTGATAATAATTACTGTTGATAACACCCATTTAATCGTGTGAACACTTGTGGTAACTGATGCTGAGCCTGTTACACCTCCACACTGCAAAAAAAGAAAAGTTGGGTGAACTCAAAATTTCAAGGCAACAAACTTCGATAAAATTTTAAGTTGGACAATTAAACTAAATATTTTAAGTTTTCTTTTTGAGTTTGCTCAACTCTGAATACAGATTTTTGTCAACTCAACTGTAAGTTGTACTAACTTATAATTTTACATTGTAATAACTTTTAATCCTTACTTCTGCTAACTTCTGCAATGTGCTGAATTGGCACGATTGTAACGCTGCTATGAAATGTTAGCTAATGTTGCGACCACAATTTTGAGTTAGCATTGATACGCTAATGGCTACTCTTGTAGCTGTAACAAGCAGCGCCGCTAGCATCAGTTAGCTGCTAGCATCAGTTAGCCGCTAGCATCAGTTAGCCGCTAGCATCAGTTAGCTGCTAGCATCAGTTAGCCGCTAGCTTTCGCTAATGACCGCATTTCCCAACAAAGAAATAAGAGTTATCAGAACTATTGTCCCTTGTTGTGAACCCCAACTTAAAGATATAAGTAACAACAACTCACCAACTTGTTTTTGAGCAGACAACTGGCTTCCTTTGTTGTGCTAACTTACATTATTGCTCTAAATGTCAATAATTTATATTTCCAAGTTTTACCAACTTAAATCACTGTTTTAGGCCAAAAAATACAAGTTGGCTTTTTTGCAGTGCATGAAAAAAATACCATCTTTCCCCTGTGTTGTTTTCCACTGTGGATAGAGAGCTGAAATTAAGATATCTGCCATCTGGGAAAAGCTTCTTTACCTCAAATGTCTGGAGAGTAAGAGTAGAAACGGTTCCTTAATTCGCTTAATTTTATTTTCACCTTAGAATTGAATAATTCATGCAACAATTACAGGAAAGTCCCAAATGCTTGAAGATAATTTCACTTTGGGAAAGAGTTCTAAAATTATTTTTTGTTGTAGTAAGCCCAGTTTTATATGGATTAAATATTAATTTGAGTCGTCAAATCGTTACACTTTCATCGACGGCATCACTGCTGTTAGTAAGAAACAAATGACAGTTGATATATTGGCTCTTACAGTGTCAACAAGGACGTCAATACATCATCAAATACATTAGCATTCACCATCAATCAAACTAAAGTAATGCTTTGTTAGGTGGCGGATTAGATCCACTACAGAAGGCTCCAAATCTCATGATGCTCTAAATCAGGGGACTCAAACTCAAATTACCTGGGGGCCGCTGGAGGCAGTATTAAAATGACCTAAAAAAGACACAAAATTACTAAAAAAAAGACACAAAATGACAGAAAAAACACAAAATTACTTAAAAAAAGACACAAAATGGCAAAAAAGACACAAAATGACAAAAAAAATACACAGAATTACAAAAAGACACAAAATTATTAATAAAAGACGCAAAATGACAAAAAAAGACACAAAATGACCAAAAAGACAAAAAAATCACATAAAAAAGCTCAATTATTTAAAAAAGAAACAAAATGACCAAAAAAAAGACAGAATTATTTTTTTAAAAGACACAAAATGACCATAAATACACAAAATTACCAAAAAAGACACAAAATTATTTTTTTTAAAAAGACACAAAATGACCCAAAAAAGACACAAAATGACAGGAAAAACTAAATTACTTAAAAAAGAAACAAAATTACCAAAAAAAGAGACAAAATTACCAAAAAAATGACCAAAAAAAGTAATTAAAGGGACCTTCCACACACAACACGGTAAAGTGCCATTCATATAAAACTCACATTAAACTTTCATATCAAGTTGGGGGCCACAAAATATCATCACGAGGGCTACAATTGGCCCACGGGCCGCAAGTTTGAGACCCATGCTAGATAGATAGATAGATAGATAGATAGATAGATAGATAGATAGATAGATAGATAGATAGATAGAAAAAATAGAATACAGTTAAAAACTACTCATAATGTGCAAGAGTTCAAGAGACAATAAAAATACAATATAAAATATTAATACAGGAAATATTATAAATACAAGGAAATATATACTATAACTACTATAAATAGGACTGAAACATATTAAAGCTGTGTGTGTCTGTTGTGGTGTCACTGATTCAACATTCAGCCTGACTCACTAAAGAGACATTTCTGGCCCAAAAAAGAGAAAAAATGTTGGAATGGAGCCGCAAACTTTATTTTGAGCCTTAGAATGAAGATAAGACAGCCTACTCAGTCTTAATTAGCCTGCCAACATTACTAATAGGTCATAATGAGCATTTATTGATATGATTTTGTCAGAATGAAGCGAGGACCCGAGTGGAAATGAGACACAGAACAAATGTCTCATGAGATTCAAAAGCCTCAAAGAGAAACTCAAAACTAGACTTGAAGTTTAACGGTTAAACTGTAGACTGTAGACTTTCATAAGCTATGATGCACATTTTTTGTTGACTTACAGTTTAATTATAGAGATATTTTTACACTTGAAGGATGCAAATTGTTTGGGGCCTGCACCAATGTAAGGAAATAACGTGTCATGTATTTATTTATTTTTTTGTCACAGCCACAGGGAGCCACTACAGACTTAACGAAAACTAGAATTGAAAAAACAATTTCGTTAACTGAAATAAAAATAAAAAGTAGAGTTTTTTTTTTTTTTTCCATTGTCTGATCCATCTCAGCCCCAATAAGTTTATTAAGCCATAAAGCCAGATAGATGAAAAAGATTAAAAAGGTTTACGTATGAAAAGAGTTGACAAAGACGAAAACGAAGGACATTTTCACTATAATTTTAGTTAGTTTTAGTTAGTTTTGTAACCACAAAATACAGTTTCAGTTAGTTATCGTTTCTTAAAAGACTCGTTTTTATTTTTATTTCAGTTAACGAACATGTTTTAACTATATCGTTAACTATAATACTTGAACCTGAACATGGATCTGACTGTATGTATAAACCCATGGCGCTGTCCGTGGTGCTGAAATAGCAGATAAATAGCCTCCTGGTTCATGTTATGCTGCAAAAAAGAAACTAAATTACTTAAAAAAGAAACAAAATGACCCAACAAATGACAGAATTACCCAAAAACACAAAATTACTAAAAAAAAAAAAGACACAAAATGGCAAAAAAGACACAAAATTACCAAAAAATACACAGAATTACAAAAAGACACAAAATTATTAATAAAAGACGCAAAATGACAAAAAAAGACACAAAATGACCAAAAAGACAAAAAAATGACATAAAAAAGCTAAATTACTTAAAAAAGAAACAAAATGACCAAAAAAAGACACAGAATTATTTTTAGAAAAGACACAAAATGACCAACAAAACACAGAATAACCAAAAAAGACACAAAATGACAGAAAAAATACAAAATTACAAAAAAAAAGACGCAAAATTACAAAAAAGACACAAAATGACCAAAAAAATACACAGAATTACAAAAAGACACAAAATTATTAATAAAAGACGCAAAATGACAAAAAAAGACACAAAATGACCAAAAAGACAAAAAAATGACATAAAAAAGCTCAATTACTTAAAAAAGAAACAAAATGACCGAAAAAAGACACAGAATTATTTTTGAAAAAGACACAAAATGACCTTAAATACACAAAATGACCAAAAAAGACACACAATTATTTAAAAAAAGACCCAAAAATTCACACAAAATTGTTAAGGTTTGCCTCCTCAAAGATCTACAGTTAGTAAATATCAGGGCTGAAGCCACTACAGAACTGAGTTTGGTCAGCTTGTGTTTTCTTCTACAAGTTATCAGATGCAACTTTAGATGTGAAATCATTGTTAATCAAGTTGAAGAAAGGTTATTCTCTTTTCTCCAACAAATCTATTAGATCTATTTCCACTGCAGACCTTCTGCTCACTAACATCATTCTCTGTCACGGTGAATAAATGTTTATAAAACATGAATAAAAGAAAGTCTTTTTTGAGGAGTGAAAAACATGTGAAATGCAAATAACTCTGTTTTTTGCATTGCTGTTGCTGTTGCTTAACCCTCTGGGGTCTGAGCCTATTCGCCCTTTATATACTAAAGTATATTTACTATAGTCATGTTTGGTATTTGGTATTTTCTCAGCACAACTTCAACATGATCTGACTATTATTTTTTTTCACTTTAACCCACTTTATTAACACATTGAGCCCGAAAATACACACAATCTGAAATAAAATGCTGCTATTTATGACAATAAAAACCACAAATATGCTCAATGAACTGTTTAAGACCTGAAAAATGTAACTTTAGGTTACAAATATGAACACATAAATGTAAGATTTAAATATAATAAAACTAGACACAAAAAAATACCATAAAAACATGTTTATTTATAGGAACAGTGTTCGATGATTAGACTCTTTTTATTCCATTTTTACAAAATGCCACGCCTGCCTCGTCCCATCCTACTTTTACACTTGAAGAGTACTTTATTAATCCCACAATGGGGAAATTCAATACACTTGAATAAATATTTTTGTACTATCAAATTAAAACGATCATATCTTTGGTTTTACATCACCTTCTTACAGTGTATATTTTTTATGATAAAGGAAGCAAATATGCTAATCTGGAATAGCTTTTGAAAAGCATGTGACACATTGTTTTGCATAGAATGATATAGCTAACTACTTGGCTAAGTAGCTTGCTAAGCTAACTACTTAGCCAAGAAGTTAGTTAAGTAGTTAGCTGAGCAAGCTATGTAGCTAAATACTCAGCCAATTAGTTAGTTAAGTAGTTAGCTTAGCAAGCTATGTAGCTAAATACTTAGCCAATAAGTTATTTAAGTAGTTAGCTTAGCAAGCTACGTAGCTAAATACTTAGCCAATAAGTTAGTTAAGTAGTTAGCTTAGCAAGCTACGTAGTAAATACTAAGCCAGGAAGTTAGTTAAGTAGGTAGCTTAGCAAGCTACGTAGCTAAATACTTTGCCAAGAAGTTAGTTCAGTAGTTAGCTTAGCAAGCTACGAAGCTAAATACTTAGCCAATAAGTTAGTTAAGTAGTTAGCTTAGCAAGCTATGTAGCTAAATACTAAGCCAGGAAGTTAGTTAAGTTGTTAGCTTAGCAAGCTACTTAGCTAAATAATTCTAATGTATGTTGTGCATTAGAAGAGTAGTGACACAAAAAGGGATTTTATTAAAAAATGAATAAAGGAAGACATAAAATTTGGATGTATGAATCAACCCATTTATCATTTTACGGTCTTTTAATGTTATGTACTGTTTAGCAGTTTTTCACCGTAAAATCTACAGACATTTTTTACCGTGTATAGGCTATTCTTTACGATGAAGGAAGCAAATATGCTAATCTGGAATATCTTTTGAAAAGCATGTGACACATTGTTTTGCATAGAATCATATGATCACAGTTGTCTTTGATTTGAATCCAAGTGGAAACAGTTAAAATGTCCCCGAGGCTCCGAGGTCGCAACATGTTATTTTAAACACACCATGAATATACTTAGCAAGCTACGTAGCTAAATACTTAGCCAGGAAGTTAGTTAAGTAGTTAGCTTAGCAACCTACATAGCTAAGTACTTAGCCAAAAAGTTAGTTAAGTAGTTAGCTTAGCAAGCTACGAAGCTAAATACTTAGCCAGGAAGTTAGTTAAGTAGTTAGCTTAGCAAGCTACGTAGCTAAATACTCAGCCAAGAAGTTAGTTCAGTAGTTAGCTTAGCAAGCTACGAAGCTAAATACTCAGCCAAGAAGTTAGTTCAGTAGTTAGCTTAGCAAGCTACGTAGCTAAATACTTAGCCAAGAAGTTAGTTAAGGAGTTAGCTTAGCAAGCTATGTAGCTTAATACTCAGCCAAGAAGTTAGTTAAGTAGTTAGCTTTGCAAGCTACGTAGCTAAATACTTAGCCAAGAAGTTAGCTTAGCAAGCTACGAAGCTAAATATTCAGCCAAGAAGTTAGTTGAGTAGTTAGCCTAGCAAGCTACTTAGCTAAAAAATTCTAATGCATGTTGTGCATTTGAAGAGTAGTGACACAAAAAGGGATTTTATTAAAAAATGAATAAAGGACGACATAAAATATGGATGTATGATGATGATGATGTACATTTACGGTGTTTCGTTGTTACTGAAACTAAATTAACCCATTTATCATTTTACGATCTTTTACTGTCATGGTTTAGCAAATATGCTAATCTGGAATATCTTTTTTGAAAGCATGTGACACATTGTTTTGCATAGAATGATATGATCACAGTTGTCTTTGATTTGAATCCAAGTGGAAACAGTTAAAATGTCCCCGAGGCTCCGAGGTCGCAACATGTTATTTTAAACATAGCATTAAATAAACTGAGCAGACGGAAAGAGAGCCAGCAGACAGACGGGGAAGTCAGGAAAAGCTCTTGTGCTGGTTCTGATCAGATGATCAAACTCTCCTCAGAAGCCTCGGAGACGAGGAGATCCACTGCATGCTGTGTGTGTGTGTGTGTGTGTGTGTGTGTGTGTGTGTGTGTGTGATGAATGTTTGATTGTGTCAGGGGAGATTTCTGACATATCTGGAGCAGAGACAGACGACATTTTGCTCATTAGAGAGGAAGGAAGGTGAGAGATGGATGGGGAATGAGGGAGCGAGGGGGAGGACAGACGGATGGATGGACGGACGGATAGTTACGACAAGAAATAATTACAAAAATATAATGAAAGTGCGAGATTTGAGAGAGAGGATGACGAGCTGCGCAAACCTGAAGGTAGACGGAAAGAAAGAGGAGATGATCATTAGGATGGAGGGAAGAGGTCGAGAGAGGGATAATTAACTAGATGGAGTCTTGAGCTATTTTGTCCATTTTTGAATCCTTTTTGTGTCTTTTTTGGTTCATTTGTGTCTTTTGTCTTTTTTTGTCATTTTGTGTCTTTTTTGGTTCATTTGTGTCTTTTGTCTTTTTTTGTCATTTTGTGTCTTCTTCTGTTTGTTTGTTTGTTTTTTGGTTATTATGTATTCTCATTTTGTGTCTTTTTTTTAGTCATTTTGTGTCTTTTTTAGTAGTTTTGTGTCTTTTTTTGTCATTTTGTGTGTTTTTTGGTAATTTTGTGTCTTTTTTTGGTCATTTGTGTCTTTTTGTGTCTTATTTTAGTTATTTTGTGTCTTTTTTTAGTAATTTTGTGTCTTTTTTAGTCATTTTGTGTCATTTTTTTGGTCATTTTGTGTCTTTTTTCTAGTCCTATAGCCCAACATAAAATGTGATTTTGTGTCTTTTTTAGTCGTATAGTCCAACATAAAATGTGATTTTGAATCTTTTTTTTTGATCATTTGTGTCTTTTTCAGTCATTTTGTGTCTTTTTTAGTCCTTTAGTCCAACATAAAATGTAATTTTGAATCCTTTTTTACTTTCAAAACACTATCATGCTCAATAAAGAATTGTAAATGTTGCAAATGTGAACAAAGGTGTCAAATCTAACATATAAGAGGGCTCCATCCAGTTCTATCATTTGATACTAAATCTATTTGAGCTTGTCTCCAGTTTTACTTGGTATATCATCATCAAACTGAAACTGGCCTCATGGAGTTTACAGCCAGAACTTTAGAGGTCAATTTACAGTAGGGCTCCACGCTGCTTTGTTTTCTAGTCTGATGGAGGCAACAAGTCTGGATTATTTGGAGCTTTTGGACACTCCACAGGGTTTTAAGGAGATGTAGATTTAGATCCTGCTTATATATGAGAGTGTTTGAGAGAAGTGGAGGCTGGAAACAAGTGGTGGCAATTAGGTCTCTGTCAGTCCTTGAATCAAGTACTAACACAATCACTGTGTGAGTGGGAAAATGCTCAGTCTAATAATATGCACAATAATTCTATAATTACAGTGATTGCAATTTAGTCTAATTATGATAATTCTGCAGTTATGAAACTGCTGCTTTGATTCGGGGGAAGCCGAGGCAGCAGAGAGACTCACAAAGACTTTTGTACTTGCCTTCCTTTAAAGATGCATGATGTATTTTTGGGGGAAGCAGATATGACTCACAAGATGTTCATTTGGAAAAAAAAAAAAGTGGCTGTTGAATGGAGCCGAGGCAACAATAAGCCTGCGTCTTTGTATCAGCAGAGGAGGATCAGCGAGGGCACGGCGTGACTTTAGAACTTCAAACACACTGCAGCAGATCCAATTTCTCTGTGTGGACACTTTACTTATTCAGCACTAAGACGCTATGAAAGACTTGTTTGATATTTCAGGAGTTCTAATTTGCTTCCCAAAGCGGCTTTGCATTTTTACCAAGACGACACTCTCTGAACTGCTGCTTGACTGTGAACGTGACCTTATCCAGCCGGGCATCCTGCATTATTGCTATTAAAAGTGGCTAAATAAAGATAAATCTGTACTCAGGCACACAATCCCACCATGAACTAACCTCACTTGCTCCCTCTGTCCTTATTTGTCCTAATTTAACATCAGAAGCAGATGATTAGCGTCTCTGCTTAACCCTCTGGAGTCCATCTATTTCTTGAAAATACACATGTTTAAGTTACAGTAATAACTTTATTTATATTTGAAATGTAGACAAGCTGAGAAAGCCAGTTCAAAGTGCAATCATAGGAGCTTTCACAGTTTACCATTTTTAAAATGTTAATTTTCTTTCTGCAATGAAAACTATTACTATGTTTAATTTACATGTAAATAGACTGTTTTGTAGCTTTATTATTTGTTATTTTTATCTGTCATTTTGTGTCTTTTGGTCATTTTGTGTCTTTTTTTAGTCATAAAAACACAACAAAATTACAAAAAACACACAAAAAAATAAAACAATTAAAAATACACAAATAAAAACACAAAAAACACATAAAAACACATAAAGAAATTACAAAAAAAACAGTAAACACAAAAATAATTACAAAAAACACTCAAAAAATTAATAGAAAATTAAAAACACAAAAAAATACCAAAAACACAAATAAAAACACACAAAATCACCAAAAACACAAAAAAACACAAAAAAAATACAAAAAACACATAAAAACACACAAAGAAATTACAAAAAAAAAAACAGGAAAAACAAAAATAATCACAAAAAAACACAAAAAATAAAAAAATTTAAAATACAAAAAAACACAAATAAAAACACAAAAAATAAAAAAAACACATAAAAACACACAAAGATATTACAAAAAACACACACAAAAAACAGTAAATACAAAAGATTGCATTAAAAAGGCTGAATGCACACAGCAAAATTAGAAAAAAATCTCTGCAAAAAAAAAGAAAACAATACACTTGAGGGTGTTTTTTTTAGCTTTGCTGAAAAACGGGTTAATGCATTAAATTGGAGATGGAAACTTCAGAGAGGAGCCGACAGCAGGGCTCCATGCTGCTTCGTTTTTACATTGTGATGGTTTTTACTCTCCTGGACTCTGGAGGGTTAAGCAGCGACTCTCGCTCACCTCAGACCCCCGTCACGCTTTCACCGCCCCCGCCGTTAACCTCTGCCACCCAACCAGCGACGGGCTCAGCGAGTCGTGACGGGGGAGATGAAGGCAGGCCTGACCCTGAGGACACAAACTGTTTTAACTTGAGTTCATTACAGACTCACAGAGGTGAATGCTCTCACACCACATTAGCTTAATAAAAGGATGCTTCCATGTCTGAGGTCAGCCGTGCGTGCTCCCTCTCCTCCCGTCACCGCTCATTATGGACGAGGCTGTTCACACTGGAGAAGCCTTGTTTGTTTCAGCCCGCAGGCTTCGCCGGGCTGATTCACTCTGCGTTGCTCGAACGGCGGCATCAGTTAAATGGCTGAAATGTAAAGTTCAACGAGTCATGAAGGAAGGAGTCTGAGTTAATAAAGAATCTAATAGAAGACAGGAAATATTCACTTTACCACAGCACCTAAACATTCTTCTGTCTTCACATCTTTAAAGGGCTATACTGCTTAACCCTTTGGTGCACAATATGGGTCAGAAATGACCCGCATTCATTCCCTTCATGTTATTTCATGCTTGCTGTGTGTTTCTGTTTTTTTTTTTATATCAACTTATTTTATAATTGAATAATCCAAGTATTCTAACAACATTATTTCCAATTTGTCTCTCATACTTTATGGGGAAAAAAAAGTTTTTGTATTATTTCATAGCTAACTACTTGGCTAAGTAGCTTGCTAAGTTAACTACTTAGCCAAGAAGTTAGCTAAGTAGTTAGCTTAGCAAGCTACTTAGCTAAAAAAATACTAATGCGAGTTGTGCATTAGAAGAGTAGTGACACAAAAAGGGATTTTATTAAAAAAAATGAATAAAGGAAGACATAAAATGTGGATGTATGATGATCAAAAACAAACTATTTGAGGAAAACCTGGAATACTGAATGATGAAAATAATTTATTGCAAAGATATAGAATATAAAAACTCTATCGGGTCACTTTAGACCCATGTTGTGCATCAAAGGGTTAATGTTTGTCACATCTTGACTATATTTTCTGCATAGTTTATCTCCATTTGCAGCATATTTCAACTGCAATTTTGCAGAACGTTTGACTACATTATCCACCAATCTTTAGAAGCCATTTCACCCTGTAAGCTATATTTAGGTGCACTTTATTTTGCAGAAAAACTTCTAAAAAGGCAACCCTGGCACACTCTCAAAATTAAAAACCCAGCTTACACAGTTTTTGACATTCAGATATGTTTCAAAGGCTTCATATGAATTCTTGTTTTGGATTAAATGTCTCTCACTCGAAGTGTGAAAATAAATCCACCAAAAAAAATCTTAAATGCAAAAAGCAACAGACTTGTGAGGTTTACTGTCTGATATTTCTGTGCTTCAGCTCATTTCATCAAATGGTCAGCTGTAAGAAATCGAATTTCAGTATGTTAACCCTTTGATGCACAACGTATTGACCCCTTCTAATTCACAACATTGGTCAAAAATGACCCTCATTCATTCCCTTCATGTTATTTAATGCTGCTGTGTGTTTCTGTGCTCTATCTTTTGATATCAACTTATTTTATGATTGAATATTCCATGTATTCTTTAAATATCTTGTTTTTGATAACAACAAATTATTATTTCCTCTCTCATACTTTATGGAAAAAAAGTGTTTGTATTATTACATAGCTAACTACTTGGTTAAGTAGCTTGCTAAGCTAACTACTTAGCCAAGAAGTTAGCTAAGTAGTTAGCTTAGCCAGCTATGTAATTAAATACTTAGCCAGGAAGTTAGTTAAGTAGTTAGCTTAGCCAGCTACGTAGCTAAATACTTAGCCAAGAAGTTAGCTAAGTAGTGAGCTTAGCCAGCTACGTAGATAAATACTTAGCCAGGAAGTTAGTTAAGTAGTTAATTTAGCAAGCTACTTAGCCAAGAAGTTAGCTAAGTAGTTAGCTTAGCCAGCTACGTAGCTAAATACTTAGCCAGGCAGTTAGTTAGGTAGTTAGCTTAGCAAGCTACTTAGCTAAAATATTCTAATGCATGTTGTGCATTAGAAGAGTAGTGACACAAAGAGGGATTTTATAAAAAAAAAATGAATAAAGGAAGACATAAAACCTGGAATACTGAATGATGAAAATAATTTATTGCAAAGATATAGAATGTAAAAACTCTTTCGGGTCACTTTAGACCATGTTGTGCATCAAAGGGTTAAAGGTTAAAATTTACATTAGTTAGCATATTAGCTGCTCCCTTGAGGAATGGTTCACTTATAATTTGTATTATATAACGAGCACATTAAGTTTTTGACCTTTTCAGGAGTGAGTGACAGACACGGTGACTAAAAACCTGTCAGCACATCAAACACCCAGCCTCCTTCATTTTAATGATTTGCTCAATGGCACTTCTGTAGCAATAAACTGCGGATCATTTTCAGCCCTGGTTTTCCTCAGTCAAGAGTTTCTCCAGCAGCTTCCCAGCTCCATTAGTTGATTTTCACAGTGCAACAGAGACACCCAGCGATAAAAGCAAATGCACTGATGAAACAAGTGGAAAAAAACAAAACAAAGACAACAATAAAACCTCTGACAGTGTGTGTTTCCCCCTCATATCTCTCATGTTCTGGTTCATTATGGGGCCCCATGTGGCCCGGCTCAGTCCTGCTCTCTGTTCTGCTCCCACTGATCAAACACTGTAAATCCCTTCTTCTTACATAAATAACTCCAGTACAGACGGGTACAACAGGTAGGACAGAAAAGAACAGAACATGAAACAGTAAGAAACCTTCTTTATGACTACATATTTTAGTCAACCTGGTCTCACAGAAATCCGTGAAATAGCCACGGATTTGCTTAACTCAAAATCCGTGGAATAGCCACGGAATCACTCAAATTTCCGTGAAACTGACACGGATTTCGCTACAATGCAAGTTAATGACAGTCATATCAAACCACTTAAAAATCCAATTACCATGCCATGTTGGTATCATTGTTTTCAAGACAACCTCACCTATATGACCTGATTACTTTTTGCATTTTGACTTACTGGATCAACATTTTGAACACAAAAAAAACACAAAAAAATTACAAAAAACACATAAAACATGAAAAGGAAACCAAAAATACACACAAAAACACACAAAAGTACACACAAAATTACAAAAAACATACAAACACACTCAAAACACACCAAAAACATAATAAAAATACAAAAAACACACAAAAATTACAAAAAACACAGAAAAAACACAAAGAAATTATTTTTTTTACAAATGCTAAATGCACAAAGCTAAATTAGAAAAATCTCTGCAAAAAAAGTAAAATCATGTTAGTACACTTCAAGTGTTTTTTTTTTATTTTTTTACCTTTGCTAAAAAAGGGTTGATGCATTAAATTGGACATGGAAACTTCTGGAAAAGCCAGAATAAATTACACTACAGTTACTAATTCCGGTAACACTCCATTACTTTGACATTTTAGGTATTAGCTTGTTTGGCGTCTTATATGACAAGTAACGACTATAAATGATTGTTTCTACTGACTATCACCGAGTCAAGTTTATTGCCTGATATTTCAATGCAATAATGAATGGGAAAGTGATGAAAAAGAGCTGTTTATAATCCTGCAAATGAGTCACAGTCTCTTTTTTATGCATCAAATTCTAATATTTTTATAATCTGATCTTCATCTCAAATTATTTTTATTAAATCGCTTTATGGACTATTTTTGAAATGTAATATAAATCCAAAGATAATCCAATTTTTCCCCCTTTTTAAATATAAATAAAAGATGAAAATAATGAGCGCCATGTATTTTACCCAGCATGCTTCATTAGCTGTGGTATGACTCTCATGTGTGTCCACAATCCTAATTAAGTCGAGCAGAACTCGATAGGAATTCTTCTTTTTTCTCTGTGTGTGTGTGTGTGTGTGTGTGTGTCCATGGATCCTTATTAACTGTGGCAGGACTGAACCAGCATGCATGTTCAAATTCATGTGTGTCTTTTCTGCATGTGGGCAAAAAGGGCTGTTCTAGTGTGCATATTTTAAATAAATAAAAAATTAAATACTGAGCAAAACTGAGAAAGAAAGGAATGAGGGAACAGGAAAAAAAAATGTTAAAAGGGCAGAAAGGAAGAGAAGATGGAGCTGGGGTTTTTCTTTACACATATTCAACATTAATTAGTTGCTTATTAGCATGCAAATAAGTAACATATTGGCTGTTAATTAGTCATTATTAAGTAGTTATTAATGCCTTATTCTGCATTGTCTTACTATACAACCAGTAAGACATTAACTAAGAGTTTTCCCTCAATAACCTCAGAATTATTGATTATTAGTAGTAAGTAAGGAAGTTGTTGTATATGAGTTACGATTGTGAAGGAAATTTGGTGTTTCCTGTCATGGTGGGATATGAAGTAGGCGGCGACCTACACTGCAAAAAAAGAAAAGTTGGGTGAACTCAAAATTTCAAGGCAACAAACTTCGATAAAATTTTAAGTTGGACAATTAAACTAAATATTTTAAGTTTTGTTTTTGAGTTTGCTCAACTCTGAATTCAGATTTTTGTAAACTCAACTGTAAGTTGTAATAACTTATAGTTTTACATTTATTTATTTTAACTTTTAATCCTTACTTCTGCTAACTTCTGCAATTTGCTGAATTGGCACGATTGTAACGCCGCTATGAAATGTCAGCTAATGTTGTGACCACAATTTTGAGTTAGCATTGATATGCTAATGGCTACTCTTGTAGCTGTAACAAGCAGCGCCGCTAGCATCAGTTAGCCGCTAGCATGGGTTAGCCGCTACCATCAGTTAGCCGCTAGCGTCGGTTAGCCGCTAGCATCAGTTCGCCGCTAGCATCAGTTAGCCGCTAGCTTTCGCTAGTGAATTTCACCGCTTTCCCGCATTTCCCCACAAAGAAATAAGAGTTATCAGAACTATTGTCCCTTGTTGTGAACCCCAACTTAAAGATATAAGTAACAACAACTCACCAACTTGTTTTTGAGCAGACAACTGGCTTCCTTTGTTGTGCTAACTTACATTATTGCCCAAAATGTCAATAATTTATATTTCCAAGTTTTACCGACTAGAAATCACTGTTGTAGGCCAAAAAATACAAGTTGGCTTTTGCAGCAGTCCAGCTAATCAGATTTTTTCGCCCTTATTTCAATCATCTATATAAATTCTACAAAGAAATATGAATTCAGTGCTTTTACTTTAAAATATCAGTTTTTCATGCAATGCATTGTTTGTTATTATGTCTCCTCAGTTTTGTCTGTAAATTGAATCATTCGTTCCAAGTAATCTTCACTTAACCAGTTCATTGGCTTCATTAGTTGATATTTCCATGTAAAATGTAATTGAGGGACATCAGTGAATCTGCAATTTACAAAGTAGAATTATTGAAATGATTCATGTGTCGTAGCCATGGCCCACTAGGAGATTAGCTCCACTTCAACGTAACTGCAGTCAGAGAACTCGCCTCGTCGGCAACATCACACCTTTAAATCATCACATCTTTAATCCATTATTCACAGTGGTAGTCTCATATCACGACAGATTATTTAAAACATCTCATCACTACAGCCGCCTCTGGAGAAGTCTTTAATTATATACTCTGTATCCATTCTACTGCAGGGAAATAACAGCTTTAGGATAAAGACCGTCAAGCTTAATTGTTGAAAAAAAGAGACAAAAAAGACACAAAAAGACTAAACGAAGACACATTAAGACACAAAATGGTCGAAAAAAGACACAAAATGGTCGAAAAAAGACACAAAATGACCGAAAAAAGACACAAAATGACCAAAAAAGACAAAATGAGAAGACAGCATGACCATAAAATCCCCACAGAAGACACAAAATGACAAAAAAAGACACAAAAAGACGTGTTCATCCTTATACGTGTAATCGCACAATTCACATTTGTGTGCGCCTTTTACTGAATCAAAGACACAAAATGATTTAAAAAAGAGACAAAATGACAAAAAAGACACAAAATGACTAAAAAAAGACACAAAATTACAAAAAAAAGACACAAAATTACCAATAGAGAAGAAACAAAATGACCAAAAAGAGACACAAAATGACCAAAAAAGAAAAAATGAGAAGACAGAATGACCAAAAAAACCCATAGAAGACACAAAATGACCAAAAAAGACACAAAATGACTAAAAAAAGACACAAAATGACTAAAAAATACACAAAATGACTAAAAAAAGACACAAAATAACTAAAAAAGACACAAAATGACAAAAAAAGACACAAAAACGACACAAAATGACTAAACAAAGATGCATAAAGACACAAAATGACTAAAAAAAGATGCAAAATGTCAAAAAAAGACATACAATTACTAAGAAAAAGACACAAAAAGACAAAATTTTCAAAAAAGACAAAATGAGAAGACAGAATGACCAAAAAAAACCCAGAGAAGACACTAAATGACAAAAAAAAGACAGAAATGACCAATTAAGACACAAAACGACTTACAAAGACACGAAAAGAGATGAAAATTATTTTAAAAATTGACAAAATAGTCCCATAGAGTTAATGATATACTCTGTATCTTTCTACTGAAGGAGAATAACAGCTTTAATGTCTCTAGGATGAAAACCGTCAAGCCTAATTGTTATCATTTCATCTTTTTGAAAGACTCGGAGTATCATGTCCAGCTCATAACAAAACCTGGGTCAGAAGAGAGTGACTCAACCTGTAGATCACTCTCTGCCTGCTGAAGCTGAGCTGCTATAGAAGCGGAGCTCGTAGAGCTGAATGAAGCTGAATGAAGCTGAATGAAGCTTGTGAAGTGTGTTTGCCCGAGGCGTCTTTCTCTCAGACGCTACTGCAGCGCTTCGATCAGACAGCATGTGGTCCTGCTGCCTTCAGGGACCATGTGGATTATTATTCTGTGCTTCACTGTCCATGAGATGTTTAATGTAGCGCTAAACATCTACATGTTTACTCACAACAAGCTCACATTTATTTAGTGAGAGTTCAGGAAAACACAGAATGAAATGTTTTGTTTTGTACTGCACTGTAAAAAAAAGGTGTTTAATCTAAAAACCAGATAAAAACAGTAAATCTGAGGGAAATGATCTTGCTGCAAGGACAGATAATTTACCTTGACAAGATTTCTTCAATTAAGATTGTTAAATCTAGAAATAAGCATGTTGAACGCTTAAAATGAGAAATTAACTCTCAAAACAAAATAAATTATCTAACACTTCTAAATTTAAAGTTGTTTTTTTATCTTGGTAAGAACCAAATAATCATCAGGTCACTCTGCTCGGGCCAGTTCATCGCTGCTGGCAGCTTTAATTTAGCTCTTTTGTACATTTTTTGACCAAAAAAAGACACAAAATGGCCAAAAGAAGTCACAAAAAGACGTAAAAAGGCCAAAAAAGACATTAAAAAGAAAAAAAAAAACCACACAAACACTAAAGATGTAAAATCACAAAAAAGACACAAAAACACACAAAAAAAAAAAAATCTTGGTAAGAAACAAATAATTGTCAGGTCACTCTGCTCTGGCCAGTTCATCGCTGCTTGCAGCTTTGATTTATCTCTTTTGTAAATTTTTTGACCGAAAAAAGACACAATAACACAAAAAAAGACACAAAATGACCAAAAAAAGACACCAAAAGACACCAAAAACACAAAAAAGACACAAAAAGACACAAAAAGACGTAAAATGACCAAAATAGACATAAAAAGAAAAGAAAACACCCCAAAAAAAAAAAGATGTAAAATCACAAAATAAGAGACAAAAAAAGACACAAAAGACATAAAGCAACCTGACAATTATTACTTTCTTACCAAGAAAAAAAAAACTTGTTACATAATTTATCTTGTTTTGAGAGTTAATTTCTTATTTTAAGTGTTCAACATGCTTATTTCTAGATTTAATAATCTTAATTTAATAAATCTTGTCAAGGTAAATTATCTGTCCATGCAGCAAGATCATTTCCCTCAGATTTACTGTTTTATCTGGTTTTTAGACTAAACACCTTTTGCAGTGTGGATGTTGAAATATTCTGTTAAGAGACTATAATTTTTACATGTAATTACATTTAATGTCAATAAGTAGTTTACAATTCAACTTGAGGCAAATGGTCACTAGTTTTCCAAGATGAAAAGTTAGTTTGTGCACTTTGTTTTTTTAATTAACCTGAAGAAAATCTGAATTTTATTTGTGTGATCATTTCTTTGGCTTGTGGACATAATTTGTATCTCTGCAGAATCATCTATTATCTGTGTTCTCTTCTGGTTGCATAGCGGGTGGTGAGAACAAATCTAATATTAGCTCCATAACAATCTAAGAGGACGGTTCGCCTCCATGCACGACTCCTTTATCTGTGCTGTCGGATCGGGACTCTAAATCCAACAACTTGGACAGAAAACACAAAACCAGTCCATCCAAAAATACACAAAATGACCCAAAAAAGACACAAAATTACAAAAAAAAAAAAAAAAAGACACAAAATTATCAGAATAGACACAGAATTACCAAAAAAAGACACAAACTTATTAAAAAAGATACAAAATTATTTAAAAAGACACAAACTTACTAAAAAAAGAAACAAAATTATCAAAAAAAGACACAAAATGAATAAAAAAATCACAAAATTATTTTAAAAAGACACAAAATTATCAAAAAAGACACAGAATTACCAAAAAAGACACAAAGTTATATAAAAAAAGACACAAACTTATTAAAAAAGATACAAAATTATTAAAAAAAGACACAAAATTACCCAAAAAAGACACAAAATTACCCAAAAAAGACACAAAATTACAAAAAAAGACACAAAATTACAAAAAAAAAGACTCAAAATTACCAAAAAAGACAGAAAATTACAAAAAAAAGACGGAAAATTACAACAAAAAAAAACAGAAAATTACTAAAAAAAGAAACAAAATTATCAGAAAAGACACAGAATTACCAAAAAAGACACAAAATTACCAAAAAAGCAATTAAAGGGACCTTCCACACACAGCACGGTAAAGTGCCATTCATGTAAAACTCACATTAAACTTTCATATCAAGGTGGGGGCCAAAAAATATCGTCACGAGGGCCACAATTGGCCCGCGGGCCGCGACTTTGAGACCCCTGATATAAGGCCTATGAACTCCAGTGCTTTACTCTTCTTAGGAAATCAAACATGTTCATGAGTCCGGCCTGTTTTATTCCATCAGGGAGCAACTTATGCATCCTGAACTACACCTGTGTTTGTTAACAAGAAGCTGCCCAATCAGATTATAACTGTGGGCTCACTTGTCCAATCAGATTACAGCAGAACTTCCTGATTGTCCAATAGAATTAAACCATTCACTGCCTGAGTGGCTGTGCAGGAAGCTGTCAGGAGAAGTTAGTCCTGTTTCTCTCTGTTTGTGTGTGTGTGTGTGTGTGTGTGTGTGTGTGTGTGTGTGTGTGTGTGTGTGTGTGTGTGTGTGTGTTCTTGTTCTTCATACATAGTGAGGACCAGAACACGTTTTTAACCAACAGAGTGAGGACATTTCTGCAAAGTGAGGACATTTTTGCAAAGTGAGGACATTTCGGCCGGTCCTCACTTCTTTAAAGGCTTTTTTTTAGATTCCAGACTTTGTTTTAAGGGTTAAAGGTTACATGATAATGATAATTAACTGAAACTGTATTGTGTGGTTACAAAACTAACTAAAATTATAGTGAAAATGTCCTTCGTTTTCCATCTTTGTCAACTTTTTTCATACATAATGAAGATGGATCAGACAAAGGAAATAAAGGCAAAATTTACTGTGACCTCTTTGAATCTCCCACCCAACAAATACCCCATTACAAAAAACTACAACTAATAAAAACTAAACTAAAACTAAAGCATTACACAAAAATAAATACTAAACTAAAACTAGCAAACTCACTCTAAAAACTCATTAAAACTAACTGAATTTGAAAACAAAAAATCACAACGAAATTAAACTAAAACTGATGAAAAATCCAAAACTATTATAACCTTGCAAGGTAATTCATTGTTCCAATGAGGGTTCTCACAAAGATAGAAGTACAAGAATGTGTGTGTGTGTGTGTGTGTGTGTGTGATGAACACTTAGCTCCTGCCGGCTGCTGTCTCCAGCAGAGGCGACCGTTCGATTTAATCAACTTGACACTCCAGGTGGGACGGAGTTAATCACCCTGACCTGACCCGGAGAAAAAAGTGGTCCCCAGCCGTGGGAGCATTCGATTTGAGTTTATCATGCTAAATAAGGCGGGAAGGGAGTTATGAAACAGAGAGAGAGAGAGAGAGAGAGAGAGAGAGAGAGAGAGGGAGGTGAATGAGAGAGATGATATCAAGGGCACTGGAAAAAATACCAGAGCGTATTGTGAAGAAGAAGCAGGGAAACTCTAGAGAACGTTCTTCTGGGTTGACTGAGCAAGTGAAAAAAAACCGACTGCCTCCACATCAGCTGGCTGCTCCTCCTGAGTCATGTCATGACTCACTCAGTGGCCCTGTGCAGCACGTGTTCACCATTGAAAGGTAAAAGATTGATAGATAGAAGGGAAATTTGGTTGTCACAGCATTCAAGTAAGTATTCAAGTACAATAAAATACAATAGAATAAAACACTGAGGTATAGAATGAATAAAAACAACAATAGAAAAAAACAGAATAGAACAAGGACACTTAAGAAGTAAAAAAAAAAGAAGAAGATCAGTTGGTAGGTTGGATTCTGTTGTTTTTTTTCCTACAAACTTATTTTATACAAAGATTTATGATATGATGGCAACAATGCTATAGTGACTCGACAGTATATAATAATAATAATAATAATAATAATAATAATAATAGTAATAGTACAGTATATAATATGTAAAAATAAATAGTAATAATAGGATGAAATAAAAATAAATTAAAATAATATAATAAACTAGAAAATTTCCACTGGGAAAATTCTGAAAGGGCCGCGGGGGCTACTGCCGGTGTGTGTACACTATGATGAGATTCTTCAGAGATTTATAACTATGCCCTTTAACCTCAAAATGTGTGTGTGTGTGTGTGCATGTATGTGTGTGTATCTGTAACTGTAATCACATCAAAGATCAAAGGCAATCAACAGAATTAACGGTTCAGTCACAGCAGAGGTAGACAGACTGGAATTTTTGGCCTCGAACAGAAAGCATTTTTGGCTAAACCATAATACCTATCATTGATCCGACTTCACTTTGAGCGTCCTGAGTTCTTCCTGAACGTCTACATATGGTTTTTTTTTAAAGAAAAATGAAAAAATAGCTTTGTTAGAGTGATCTAAAAAAACTGTTACACCTCCCTTTTTCAGAAATCTTCCTGTGTTTTTAATATGGGAGCCAATGAGGCTGTTGGTGGTGTTGACGGCGCATCTGTGCGTCCTACGCCCAAACTATAACTCTGACAGCTTTACCAGAGGATTGTGAGTGAGAAGACTAATTTTCCTACGTTTCTATGTATAAATTATTTCTGTAGAGTGGAATTTGCGGCCTGGAGCGAAGTTTTCAAATGTATTTTTTGACAGTTTCTTCTCTCCCTCTACACTCTGGCGATGATGTCACACACTGTGACACGAACATTCCGTGCAATACACATCCATTATAATCTCAGAATTTCTCCAAAAATGATCATGGTCATTGAACAGGGATTGATAAAAAACTATATGACCTATCGAAACGCATATTAATACACCGATACACAAGACTTGTGTCTACTGTTTAAAGTTTAAATGGAGTCTCTAGGTGAAATTATGCCGGAGAAGTAGACGTTTAAAGATCTCCAATTATTGTTCTTTTTCGCTCATTTTTTTTCAGCCGTCCCATTCACTTCAATGCAACAGGAATGGAACCTAATGGAAACGTCCCTAATATAATAACAGTTCAGTTTTCTAGTTCCCAGCAGCAGCAGCAGCAGACTAAATGTGAGTCGCCAAGCAGTGAAAGAGACATTTGTTTGAGCATAAATTTGGTGTACTATAGTTGCCATAAGTGCATGTTGTATTAGTGGTAAATTGAAAGAAATGTCTGTTTATAGTGGTCAAAACATAACATTAAAGAAACAACAGTTGACACAATCTGTTTTTCTTCCAGTCAGCTCTGTCTGTTTTTGCACTCCATGCAAACCTTTGCATTTATGAACACTGCGCTGCTGTGAAATACCTCGGGGGAAAGACAGGCATGTTTGACTACATGAAATAAACATGAGGAGTGCTTGTTCCATCTCATCTTGCAACTGATGTGTCAGCTATACTGAAGTGAGTTTGAGCCTTGTCTCTAAGAACGGGTCAGCGGCAGGACAGCCCGAAATATTCCTCCGCAGAAGAAATGTCAGCGGCATAGAAAGGGACAGAAGAAGACTGAGACAGCTTTTAATTACAGTGACAGTTTTAATGGCAGCGGCTTTAAATAATGATCACCATGTCAGGCTGGTGTCATCTTTTTCAGCTCAACCTCACCTGGTTATTATTTTGTCATTTTGACTTACCGGATCAACATTTTGAAAAACAAAAAACACACAAAAATATACATGCAAAAAACATTTTTTTTTTTTTACAAAAAATACACAAGAAATACACAAAAACACACAAACAAAATACAAAAAATTACAAAGAAAACGCACACACACAAAAATTACAAAAACACAAAAAAAATTTTAAAAAACACTGATAAAAACACACAAAAAATTACAAAAACACAAAAAACATAGATAAAAACACACACAAAATTAGAATAACAATTTAGTCATTTTGTGTCTTTTTTGGGTCATTTTGTGTCTTTTTTTAAATAATTTTGTGTCTTTTTTTAAATAATTTTGTGTATTAACATGGTTTTAGATTTTTCCAATTTAGCTTGTTTACTGTTTTTGAAAATATATATATATTTTCTTTGTGTTTTTATGTGGGGGGTTTAATTTGTGTTTTTTTGTATTTTTATTATGTTTTTGTGTATTTTTTTGTTTTGTTTTTCATGTTTTATGTGTTCTATGTGTGTTTTTTTTGTAAATATTTTGTGTTTTTGCGTGGTTTTTGTGTTCAAAAATGTTGATCCAGTAAGTCGAAATGAAAAAAATAATCAGGTCATATAGGTGAGGTTGTCTTGAAAACAATGATACCAAAACGTCATGGTAAAGATGTTTAAGTGTTTTTTAAAGACAGAATGAAAAGGAGTCAAAAACTGACAAAATAGCGTCAAACTCCAAAGGGTTAAGTCATGTGAATGCTTAGACTTCTCAGGGTTAATGACATGCAGACATGCTACATTTCTGCATTTCTTTCAGTAAATCCACTCTGTTTGTTTATGACGCTGAGGGATTATGATGATAATGATTGTGACATGACTGTTCCTCGTCTCCTAACCAGGCAGCTCGTTGTTGTGTACGCTGCAGCCTGCTGCCGCTCTTAATGCTGCTGATGAAGGATGATAGTAATGAGGTGAAACAGCAGACGAGTGTTTGTTTCAGCTGTCTGACGATGAGAGGAAGGAACAGTGAAGAAGACGCTCTAAACCTGTTTAAACCAGTTAACCAGATGCTGACTGGAGCTTCTGTATACATGGAGTAAACATAGAAACAAGGTGATTTGTACTTTATTGATGCTTTTTAGATAGATAGATAGATAGATAGATAGATAGATAGATAGATAGATAGATAGATAGATAGATAGATAGATCTTTTTAAAATAATTTTGTGTCTTTTTTAATAATTTTGTCTTTTAAAGAAAATAATTTTGTGTCTTTTTTGGTAATTGTGTGTCTTTTTTTGTAATTTTGTGTCTTTTTTGTAATTTTGGGTCTGTTTTTAATAATTTTGTCTTTTTTTTAAAATGATTTTGTGTCTTTTTGGGTCATTTTGTGTCTTTTTTAATAGATGTATGGATAGATGTATAGAAGGATAGATAGATGGATAGATGGATGGATGGATGGATAGATGGATAGATGATAGATGGATGGATGGATGGATGGATAGATGGATAGATGGATGGATGGATGGATAGATGGATAGATAGATGGATGGATGGATGGATGGATAGATGGATAGATGGATGGATGGATGGATGGATAGATAGATAGATAGATAGATAGATAGATAGATAGATAGATAGATAGATGGATAGATAGATAGATAGATAGATAGATAGATAGATAGATAGATAGATAGATAGATAGATAGATAGATAGATAGATAGATAGATAGATAGATAGATAGATAGATAGATGGATGGATGGATGGACTGAAAAGTCCCTAGTACAACTAGTGTCTAGTACGGTGATATGCAATTTCATCTAATAGAAGAAGACATTTAACAATATACAATATACTATATACAACTTAGTGTTAAAAAAATAAGTGAAGAATGTGCAGAGTGAAAATTATATGAAAAATGTGCAGAAAAGGAAGAAAGAAAACGGCAACTTATGCAATTTGACAGTGTGTTACTGTAATTTCTACAATCTTTTTTTTTTTTTTACAGTGTATGAGATAATTGGATTGCAGCCACATGACAACTCCAGAGAGTTCCTTGTTGAAGCCCTTTGTGAGGGTTTGAAGAACACTTTTACTTACTTCTATTAAAATAACACAAGGGCTCTTATTGGAATCCCAAGAGGCATGTTTCTAGATGGATTTATATTCCTGTTTGGCTTTCCTTTTCTTTTTTTGCTTTCAATATTTATAAATCTGCAAAAATATTAATTCCAAAATCTATCATATTCCTCCCTTACAGTGTGTTTTCCTTGTGTATTTAAGATTCTCTTTAACTGAAAATTTAGACTCAAATTGATCAAAAAAGACACAAAATTACCAAAGAAAGACACAAAATGACTGAAAGAGACACAAAATGACCAAAAAAGGAAACAAAATGATCAAAAAAGAAACAGAATGACCAACAAAAGACACAAAATGACCAAAAAAGGAAACAAAATGACCAAAAAAGATACAAATTGACCACAAAATGGCCAAAAAAGACACAAAATGGCCTGAAAAGACACAAAATGACCAAAAAATAAACAAAATGACCAAAAAAAGACACAAAATGACTAAAAAAAGACACAAAATGACTAAAAAAGACACAAAATGGTCAAAAAATACACAGAATTACCAAAAAAAAGACACAAAATGACCAAAAAAGACATAAATTGACCACAAAATGATCAAAAAAAGACACAAAATGACCAAAAAAAAGACATTTAGTGACCAAAAAGACTAAAACACATGAACACTTTAACACAGTAGAGACAGAGCTGACTTCCTGAAAAATGATTTGGCGACCCCCAGAAATCATCTCATGACCCCAATTGGAGTCGGGATCCCAAGGTTGAGAATAGCTGCTTTATGTAGCATGTCGGGAAGTCATAGTGATAAAAAAAAAAAATCTGTCAAATACCAGTTTTGAGTCAGCAACAACACCTGCTGCTGCACACTGAGGGCGGCTCAAACTGTTTGATTTATAGAAATATATCCCACGTTTATTGTCATGTTTTCTGAACCTTGTCCACGCCCACGTCAGGAGAAAACCTTAATAATTCAAAGAATCCTTCTTAAATTATGTTCAACATAAGTGAGAGAGGACAGGAGGGAGAAACATCAAACTACCAATTTCTAGCGTGCAATTTGAGGTCACGCTCTCTTCTGGCAGACGAGAGATGAAAAACCCCAGCAGGAGACTTCCACTTCCTGTCTCTCACTTCACACAGTTCACTGTTGACACAGGAAAAGATGAAAAGACCTTTTCCCTCAGATGGGGAGAACTTTTTTTGACACTTCTCTCGGTGACGGCGCCTCTGCGACCAGCTGCAAATTTTTAGAGTTTTATAGCTGAGATGGGCTGGCTTTAATTGAAAGAATTAGAAACAACAACTGATGCTCAGGGCACCATGTAAAATAAATGAATTGATTGCATCATGCAGGAACATAATGCAATATCCCTGCAACAAACACTAACTGTGTGGAGATTATAATGCTTTTGTTAAGGCGGAATGAGAGAGTTGTTCATTTATCTCTGTGGTCATTTTTAGCTGCGACCAGAAGCTCTAAAGGAAGTTTCTGTTTTTATTAGTGACAATAAACTGAAACTTTAACCCTCTGGGACCACTGTGGACATTTTCAGCCATATTTGTTTGTCATTTTTCACTTTTGTGATTGTGCAAGTGACATGATTTTTGGAAAAAGGTTTTTTTCTTGATATAGTTTGTAATTCAAATTTAGTTATTTTAGACACAAAATGACTAAAAAAGACACAAAATGACTATAAAAAGACACAAAATGACTAAAAAAAGACACAACTTTACTAAAAAAGACACAAAATGACCAAGAAAAGACACAAAATGACAAAAAAGACACAAAATGACTAAAAGAAAGACACCAAATGACTAAAAAAAAGACACAAAATGACCAAGAAAAGACACAAAATGACTAAAAAAAAGACACAAAATGACCAAGAAAAGACACAAAATGACTAAAAAAAGACACAAAATGACTTTAACCCTCTGGGACCACTGTGGACATTTTCAGCCATATTTGTCATTTTTTACTTTTGTGATTCTGCAAGTGACATGATTTTTGGACAAAGGTTTTTTTTTCTTGATGTAGTTTGTAGTTCAAATTTAATTTTAAGACACAAAATGACTAAAAAAAGACACAAAATTACTAAAAAAAGGCACAAAATTACTAAAAAAAGACACAAAATGACAAAAAACAGACACAATGACTAAAAAAGACACAAAATGACTAAGAAAAGACACAAAATTGCTAAAAAAAAGACACAAAATGACTAAAAAAGACACAAAATGGCCAAGAAAAGACACAAAATGACAAAAAAGACACAAAATGACTAACAAAAGACACAAAATGACTAAAAAAAGACACAAAATGACATAAAAAGACACAAAATGACTAAAAGAATACACAAAATGACCAAGAAGGGACACAAAATTACTAAAAAATACACAAAATGACCAAGAAAGGACACAAAATGACCAAGAAAAGATACAATATGACTAAAATAGACACAAAATGACAAAAAAAGACACAAAATGACAAAAAACGACACAAAATGACCAAGAAAAGACACAAAATGACTTAAAAAGATACAAAATGACTAAAAAAGACACAAAATGACCAAAAAAAAGACACAAAATGACTAAAAAAGACAAAATGACCAAGAAAAGACACAAAATGATTAAAAAAGACACAAAATGACTAAAGACACAAAATGACTAAAAAGGACACAAAATGACTAAAGACAAAAAATGACTAAAAAAGACACAAAATGACCAAGAAAAGACACAAAATGACTAAAAAAAGACAAAATGACTAAAAAAGACACAAAATGACTAAAGACACAAAATGACTAAAAAAGACACAAAATGACTAAAAGAATACACAAAATGACCAAGACGGGACACAAAATTACTAAAAAATACACAAAATGACCAAGAAAGGACACAAAATGACCAAGAAAAGATACAATATGACTAAAATAGACACAAAATGACAAAAAAAGACACAAAATGACAAAAAACGACACAAAATGACCAAGAAAAGACACAAAATGACTTAAAAAGATACAAAATGACTAAAAAAGACACAAAATGACAAAAAAAAAGACACAAAATGACTAAAAAAGACACAAAATGACCAAGAAAAGACACAAAATGACTAAAAAAGACACAAAATGACTAAAAAAGACACAAAATGACTAAAGACAAAAAATGACAAAAAAAGACACAAAATGACCAAGAAAAGACACAAAATGACTAAAAAAAGACAAAATGACTAAAAAAGACACAAAATGACTAAAGACACAAAATGAATAAAAAAGACACAAAAAGACTAAAGACAAAAAATGACTAAAAAAGACACAAAATGACCAAGAAAAGACACAAAATGACTTACAAAGACACAAAAATACATGAAAATAATTAAAAATTGGACAAAATAGCCCAAGACTCCATAGAGTTAAGCAACATTACATTTGCTCAGCTTTATGTCCCACTTCATATAAAGTCACATATAATCACACCAGCAGTGAAGATGGAAAGCAGTCTTTAACCTTCACTCAGGAACATTTGTCAGCCATGTTTATCAGCCGAGTCTCAATCACCTCCAAGGTCTGCAGCCGATCCTTTACCTCCATCACATAAAGCATGTCGTCATACATCCCTTAACCCTTTATGGGGAGAAGAACTACATTTGGTAACTTCAGTGGATATTAAAATGAGTTCCCCATGTCTCTCTGTTTGGTCGTAGAACCACATGGATTTCTTCCACACTGCAAAAAAAGAAAAGTTGGGTGAACTGAAAATTTCAAGGCAACAAACTTAACGATACAATTTTAAGTTGGGCAATTAAACTAAATATTTTAAGTTTTGTTTTTGAGTTTGCTCAACTCTGAATTCTGATTTTTGTCAACTCAACTGTAAGTTGTACTAACTTATAATTTTACATTGTAATAACTTTTAATCCTTACTTCTGCTAACTTCTGCAATGTGCTGAATTGGCACGATTGTAACGCCGCTATGAAATGTCAGCTAATGTTGCGACCACAATTTTGAGTTAGCATTGATACGCTAATGGCTACTCTTGTAGCTGTAACAAGCAGCGCCGCTAGCATCAGTTAGCCGCTAGCATCAGTTAGCCGCTAGCATCAGTTAGCCGCTAGCATCAGTTAGCCGCTAGCATCAGTTAGCCGCTAGCATCAACCCGGGGGAGGGGAGGTAATATTTCGAGAAAAAAGTTGCATATTAACTACATGAAAGTGGCAAATCTACAATAAAAAAAGTCGCAGATTTCCGAGATTTAAAGTTGCAAATCTAGGCGAAAAAAGTCGCAGATTTACGAGAAAAAAGTGGAAAAAAGCTACTTTTTTCTCACAGATTCACCACTTTAAATCTCATAAAGCTGCACATTTTTTTCTCCTAGATTTGCCACTTTAATCTTATCAACTTTTTTCTCAAAATATTACCTCCTTTCCCCGGGTCCGTGTGTTTTTTTTTTTTACACATTCTGGCTGTATGTAATATCCTCCAATATTCTCTAGGGTTGAAATTTTGACTTTGCAAGTATTTCAATGAGTGCCCTATTAAGGGTTAATGTGTGATGGAGCACACACACCTCAGGATAGCAGTGAAAGTTGGAGTGAGAGAGACTTGTTTGCAGAAAATGTAATACAAGGAGGTCTCACAGGATTTAGTGAAATGAGTTAAAAACTTTGAAACACAGATTTTGTGTGGTGAAGAGTAATAACGAGGAGATTACATTCCTCCACCAGGGAGGATTGTGTGAAAACTACACAAAGTGTTTTAGGCTCATAATGTTAGATAATGGTGCATGAGATAAGTTAAACACTAAAAACTTTACTCACAGATATTGGAAAAAAATTCTCATGAGGTAAGAGATGAACTGTGTTTTTAAGTGTACACCCACCATTTCTTTCCTCTCCACACTTTAACCCTCTGAAATCTTTGGCTATTATGTCCGTTAAACAAACTCTTAAAAGATCTTCACCATGCCATGTTGGGTCTTTTTTGTCATTTTGGGTCATTTTTGTCGTTTTAGGTCTTTTCTAGTCATTTTGTGTCTTTTTTGAAGTCATTTTTTGTCTTTTTTTTTGGTGATTTTAGGTCTTTTTTAGTCATTTTGGGTCTTTTTTTAAGTCATTTTTTGTCTTTTTTTTGGTAATTTTGGGTCTTTTTTAGTCATTTTGGGGTTTTTTTTTTTGTCACTTTGGGGCTTTTTTAAAATAATTTTCTGCTGCTTTTGTGTGTATAAATGTTAAAAAAAAAAAAAAAAAAGGTAAATTTCCATAGACACCTATGTCTTTTGTTTGTATTTTGGGTTCCTGGCAGCTTTATACTTTGTTAATTAAAATAAAATGAAAAATCTGACTGATAGCCAAGTTTGTGTGGAGAAAAAGGAGCCATGCATGTGATGTAAGGACAGACTGAAAGATGATTTCAAACCAGAACTTTAGAGGGAAGCTGATGGAGAGACTCAATGTTGCTTCATTTTTATGTCTTCATGTCATGAAGAAGTTGTGTGCCGTTGCTCTATGGACTCCAGAGGGTTAAAGACTTAAAACTTTACTCACAGATATTGAAAATGTTTTTCTCATGAACCGTGTTTTTAAGTGTACACACAACGTCCTCCTTAACATTTCTTTCCTCTGCACACTTTAAATGTCAAGCTACTCTTAAATTACACTCTTTATTCTTCTTTTGTGGACATTTTCTCCCATCGCCCATCATTTTTACATTTATTTCTTTTCACAATGTAACCTAGCGTTTAGCAGGGTGTCAACATCCAGTGGATGTGACAAAATTCAATGCTACACATACTGTTGGTGAAAGTAGAACTTATTACCTCGGGTACATTGTTAGTATCTCTAAAACACAGATTGTTTATAGTAGATAGTCTCTATGACATCACCTGTTAAATGGTGAATGGACTGCACTGCTAATTACAATCTCACAACAGAGGAACAGTGAGGTAATCCTTAACCCTGTGGAGTGTCCAAAAGCTCCAAATAATCCAGACTTGTTGCCTCCATCAGACTAGAAAACAAAGCAGCGTGGAGCCCTACTGTAAATTGACCTCTAAAGTTCTGGCTGTAAACTCCATGAGGCCAGTTTCAGTTTGATGATGATATACCAAGTAAAACTGGAGACAAGCTCAAATAGATTTAGTATCAAATGATAGAACTGGATGGAACCCTCTTATATGGTAGATTTGACACCTTTGGTCACATTTGCAACATTTAAAATTCTTTATTGAGCATGATAGTGTTTTGAAAGTCACATTTTATGTTGGACTAAAGGACTAAAAAAGACACAAAATGACAAAAAAAAGACACAAAAAGTCACAAAATGACAACAAAGACACAAAATGACAAAAAAAAGACACAAAATGACTTAAAAAAAGATACAAATGACCAAGGAAAAGACACAAAATGACCAAAAAAAGACACAAAATGACTTAAAAAAAGACACAAAATGACTTTAAAAAGACACAAATGACTAAAAAAAGACACAAAATGACTACAGAAAAGACACAAAATGACCAAAAAAGACACAAAATGACTAAAAGCACACACAAAAGGACTTTAAAAAGACACAAATGACTAAAGAAATGACACAAAATGACTAAAAGAAGACACAAAAAGTCTAAAAAGACACAAAATGACAAAAAAAAGGACACAAAATGAAAGACAGATTGACCAAAAAAACCCACAGAAGACACAAAATGACTTACAAAGACACAACAGACACAAAATGACCAAAAAAGATACAAAAAGACTTAAAAAAAGACACAAAATGACTTTAAAAAGACACAAATGACTTTAAAAAGACACAAATGACTAAAAAAAGACACAAAATGACTACAGAAAAGACACAAAATGACCAAAAAAGACACAAAATGACTAAAAACACACACAAAAGGACTTTAAAAAGACACAAATGACTAAAGAAATGACACAAAATGACTAAAAGAAGACACAAAAAGTCTAAAAAGACACAAAATGACCAAAAAAAGGACACAAAATGAAAGACAGATTGACCAAAAAAACCCACAGAAGACACAAAATGACTTACAAAGACAATATAGACACAAAATGACCAAAAAAGACATGAAAAGGATTCAAAAATGGACCAAGACTCCACAGAGTTCATTCAGGATGCCGTGTGGAGCTGCAGGGGAATTGCCGGAAGCTAATCCCCGAACTCAAGGTTAATAAAAAAACATAAAAGGTCAGATTTTGGTCGTGGTTCAAGTTCAAAATACGTCAGCGTGTCGTCGGTGCTCAATAAGCAGCTTAAAAGGTCTTCGTGGGTGACACGAGTGCTTCAGGTCTCTAGTCGAGTCTTTGCTGAAGTAAAGAGGTTTCAGACAATTTTTAAAAATACAGTAAAGGAAAAAAAAATATTAGACCAGCCTTGTTTTCTTCAATTTGTTGTCCATTTTAATGCCTGGTACAACTAAAGGTACATTTGTTTGGACAAATATAATGATAACAACAAAAACAGCTGATAAGAGTTTAATTTAAGAGCTGATATCTACACTGCAAAAAAAGAAAAGTTGGGTGAACTCAAAATTTCAAGGCAACAAACTTCAATAAAAGTTTAAGTTGGACAATTAAACTAAATATTTAAAGTTTTGTTTTTTGAGTTTGCTCAACTCTGAATTCAGATTTTTGTCAACTCAACTGTAAGTTGTACTAACTAATAATTTTACATTGTAATAACTTTTAATCCTTACTTCTGCTAACTTCTGCAATGTGCTGAATTGGCACGATTGTAACGCCACTATGAAATGTCAGCTAATGTTGCGACCACAATTTTGAGTTAGCATTGATACGCTAATGGCTACTCTTGTAGCTGTAACAAGCAGCACCGCTAGCATCAGTTAGCCGCTAGCATCAGTTAGCCACTAGCATCAGTTAGCCGCTGGCATCAGTTAGCCGCTAGCATCAGTTAGCCGCTAGCTCTCACTAATGTATTTCACCACTTTCCCGAATTTCCCAACAAAGAAATAAGAGTTAGCAGAACTATTGTCCCTTGTTGTGAACCCCAACTTAAAGATATAAGTAACAACAACTCACCAACTTGTTTTTGAGCAGACAACTGGCTTCCTTTGTTGTGCTAACTTACATTATTGCCCTAAATGTCAATAATTTATATTTCCAAGTTTTACCAACTTAAATCACCAAAAAATACAAGTTGGCTTTTTTGCAGTGTAGACATTTCATATACTTTTATTGATAATAACCAAATTCATTATCAAGAAAACCATGGAAAATGTCTAGATATCAGCTCTTATGAGCAATTTTTGTTCACTATAATTTTAGTGAGTTTTAGTTAGTTTTGTAGCCTCACAATACAGTTTCAGTTAGTTATGGTTTTGTTTTTTTAACTCGTTTTTATTTCTATTTAAAAAAAAATTAAATTCTAGTTTTTGTTATTTCGTTAGTTTTCGTTATAACTATAATAACCTTGCTCCCTTATCACCAGAATAATCAGCTCTGTGCTGTAAAACGGGTCGACACAAATTCTGTTAACACATCTAAAGTCAACTTTTTCATATATATATTGTACAATCCATCATGTTTCAACGTGTCACTGCTGTACAATGGTGAATTCCAAATCAAAAGCTTCTGTGGTAGCTTTTCTATTTTGTGTTCTCCTCACCTCAGATATTCACTGTTGACACATGAAGACATGAAAAGATTTCTTCTCCCAAGACAGAAACTTATAAAACTTCTGTGTGTGACAGTTGTGACAGAGCCTCCTCATGTGAGAAACACAAGCAACTATTGTTTGTTTCTCTAACCTGTATGTTACCACGGCGATGTTTATGGAAAACACTTGCTTGTTTATAGCGATGCCCTGCTTTATCGTTTCACATGCCTGCAGCCTTCCACTGATGACAGCTTGGAGGATGGAAAAAAACTCTGTTGGTACCGATCGTAGGTGATGTGTCCGTTTGTGGATGCAGGAGTGTGTCGTTTCTCTGCTGTGGTGGACTGGTGGGGGTTTGACCAACAAAGATTTACTAAAAAAAACAAGAAAAAAAGACAAGAAATGACCAAAAAAGACACAAATTGAGCAAAAAAGACACGAAATTATTATTTTTAAAAAGACACAAAATGACACAAAAAAGACACAAATTGACAAAAAAAAGGACAGAAAATGACTCAAAAAAGACAGAAAATGACCAAAAAAGACACAAAATGACTCAAAAAAGACACAAAATAACTAAAAAAGACACAAAATTACAAAAAGAAAGACATAAAAATGACTGAAAAAACACAACATTACTTTAAAAAGACACAAAATGACAAAAAAAGACACAAAATGACAAAAAAGACACAAAATGACAAAAAAGACACAAATTATTGTTTTTAAAAAGACACAAAATGACCAAAAAAAGACACAAAATTACAAAAAAGAGATAAAAATGATTGAAAAAACATGAAATTGATTTGAAAAGACACAAAATTACAAAAAAGACACACAATGACAAAAAAAGACACAAAATGACTGAAAAAACACAAAATTACTTTAAAGCTACACAAAATTACCAAAAAAGACGCAACATTATTTAAAAAAAAACACACAAAATGACTAAAAAAGAGACAAATTTATTTAAAAAAGGACACAGAATTACCAAAAAAGACACAAAATGACCAAAAAAAAGTAATTAAAGGGACTTTCCACACACAACACCGTAAAGGTAAAGTGCCATTCATATAAAACTCACATTAAACTTTCATATCAAGGTGAACAACAAGACAACCAGACAAACATGCTTGTTCTGTTTGGTTTAGCTGGTTGTACTTGCTGTGTATGATTTTTAAAGCAGATATGATCCTAAATTGCTGGCAATTACATCTAAAAAAAGTGTACAGGGTTGCAAAAAAAAAAAAAAAATCTCCATTGAATCCTCCCAAAGTTCTCAGCCGAGCCTTTAAGCGCCTGCTGATTGTGCAGTGGCTCCGTTCTGAGCTCTTGTGGACTCAGCAGGAGTTTCTGAGTGTGTATCAGGGTTTAGTCTGTGTGTGTTAACCATGAGAAGGACTCACAACCTGCCCCGGCTCTAACCTTTCCTCCCCCCGCTGCCCCACTGCATGATGGGATGTTTAGGTTTCTCCTCCCTGTGAACCAAAGCAGGGAGGAAATACAAAAGGCATTCAGTCGCTGTCCGTGGTGCTGAAGTTCAGTTTCAGCCCCTTTATGTTTCTCTTATGTACAGTCATGGAAAAAATGATTGTTTTCTTCCATTTCTTGTTCATTTTAATGCCTGGTGCAACTAAAGGTACATTTGTTTGGACAAATATCACGATAACAACAAAAATAGCTGATAAGAGTTTAACCCTTTGGAGTCTGGAGCTATGTTGTCTGAATAAACCACTTAAAGATATAACCTGTTATTATTTTATCACATAAAACAACAAAATTACAAAAAACACACAAAAAAATTAAAAATTAAAAACACAAAAAACAAAAAGCTAATAAAAACACACAAAACACAAAAAAATTACAAAAAAACACAAAAAATACAAAAAACATAAAAACAACAAAATTACAAAAAAAATACAAAAAATACAAAAAACACAAAAAATACAAAAAACACAGAAAAACAACAAAAAAACAAATAAAAACACAAAAAATTACAAAAAAACACAAAAAATACAAAAAACACATAAAAACACACAAAAAACACAAAAATATAAAAAAATATAAAAAATACACAATTTTTTTTAACAAAAACACACATAAAAACACACATAAAAACACACAAAGAAATTACAAAAAACACACAAAAAACTGTAAACACAAAATATTGCCTTAAAAATGCTGAATGCACAGAGCAAAATATAAAAAATCTGCGAATCTGCGAAAAAAAAAAAAAAACTACACTTGAAGGTGTTTTTTAGCTTTGTTGAAAAAAGGGTTGATGCATTAAATTTAAGAGCTGATGTCTAGCCATTTTCAAAAGCATTATCAAGAAAACCATGGAAAATGTCTAAACATCAGCTCTTAAATTTAACCCTTATGTGCAATTTTTATCATTATTTTCATCTAAACAAATGAACCTTTACTGTCCCTCTATGTTTGATAGCAAAGTGGCTCCTTTCAAACTGGACCACTATCTTTTTTCTGAGTTTGTTCATTGTGTTTGTGTTGTTTAGATGCTCAATAATGTCCTTTATATTGGTCTAAATGGTGTAAAAATTGTGTTTTTATCTGTCTGTGTAGTGAATTAAATACATTCTTAAGTAACTCAGACCATAACAAGACTTCCACCACTCAAAAGGTCCTCAAGACATGTAAAACTGAAGCAGTGCATTTTAAGTATTCGCTCCAGTGATGTGTTTTTTCATTATTCGGGCTCTACAGCAGCACTCCAGGATCTGAGATGAAACCCTGACTAGGAAGTTAAACTGCTGACTCTCAGCTTTGAGGGAGTTTGGGGGTGTTCACATCCATTACGGCTGAACAATGTAGGGCTTGCAGGCCTTTTTACCCTTGAGGGTCTGTATTAGAAGTGTTGCAATTTCTACACGCTTCGCCCGATGTGGATGTAAACACCTTCAGATTAAAGCGCTGAGTCAGCACCTCCTAATCATTGGTTTTTGGTTCAAACGGGAAACAAAACTGTATAAATACGTACAAACTGCTGCGGATGACTTTGTTCTGCAGAGACATTTTTCACGTGCAGCCTCGTCTGTCAAAACTGTAAATAATCGCTGTGAAATCTAGTTATTTACCGTATTATTCACAGTTCATCACTGTGTTTGATTTTTACAGTATAGTGCTGTGTAATTTACAATATAAACAACTTGATACTTTGGGATTTGTCAGAAAAGACACAAAATTACCCAAAAAAGAATCAAATTGACCACAAAATGATCTAAAACAGACGCAAAATGACCAGAAAAGACACAAAATGACCAAAAAAGACACAAAATGACCAAAAAAAGACACAAAATGACCAAAAAAGACACAAAATGTTTTTGTTGTTGGTTCAAACGGGAAACAAAACTGTATAAATATGTACAAACTGCTGTGGATGACTTTGTTCTGCAGAGACATTTTTCACGTGCAGCCTTGTCTATCAAAACTGTAAATAATCGCTGTGAAATCTAGTTATTTACCGTATTATTCACAGTTCATCACTGTGTTTGATTTTTACAGTATAGTGCTGTGTAATTTACAATAAAAATCAGTCCTTGTGACAAAATCACAGTAGTTAAAACATTACTGTGGAAAAAACACAGTAGACAATATGAAAAGTAAAGTAGACGACTGTATTTTTCCATTTTTATCATAATTTCGATCAGAATCAGTCCTATACAAATGCTATTTAAATAGTTAACTGAAAGTAAAGTTTTTCATAAAAAACACAGTATGGAAATCAATTGTAAAACAGTAAATGCATTGATATTATTTTCTTTAGTGTATAGAGTAATTACTTGCAATTATTAGTTATTTCTATGAAAAATAATGATGAAATTATTATCAAATTAACAGCATTGTTCGGACAAATAATGAAGCAGACAACAAAAAACAAAAAAAGACACAAAATGACCAAAAAAGACACAAAATGACAAAAAAAGACACAAAATGACTAAAAAATGACACAAAATGACCAAAAAAAGACACAAAATTACTAAAAAATGACACAAAATGACCAAAAAAAGACACAAAATGACTAAAAAAAGACACAAAATGACCAAAAAAGACACAAAATGACCAAAAAAAAGACACAAAATGACCAAAAAAGACACAAAATGATAAAAAAGACACAAAATGACAAAAAAAGACACAAAATGACAAAAAAAGACATAAAATGACCAAAAAAAGACAAAAAAAGACAAAAAAAAGAGACAAAATGACTAAAAAAAGAGACAAAATGACCAAAAAAAGACACAAAATTACCAAAAAACCCCATAAAATGACCAAAAAAATACATTAAATGACCAAAAAGACTAAAACACATGAACACAGTGGAGAGATATGGACCCATGCAGGATGTTTCTCTGCCTTCTGCTCAATAAATGCTGAGACACACTTCATCCCGGACCCCCGTCCGGACTCTGGGGACCTCTGAACTGGATCCAGTGGCTCCGTAGGACGGATGGACGGGACACATCATGTGTTGAGGGAGGATTTCTTGGTTTCATGTCACTTCAAGCAACATCGGTCACCTTATGATCACCAACCGACAGGGGAGCCAAGAAATAAGTCATGATCTGCTGGGTTTCAGTGTTGGAGGCTTTCATCTTTTGGCTACACACACACACACACACACACACACACACACACACACACACACACAGACCTGCAACACATACACATACAAACCCACAAGACACAGACTCTGAAGGAAAAAAAACTAGGGCATCAAAAGTCCCGAAGGCTTTGAGCTACAATTTTTTTTGCATAATCAGGAGAGAAACTGTGAGAAGGAGAGGGCAAGAGAGAGAGAGAGAGAGAGAGAGAGAGAGAGAGAGAGAGAGAGAATGCTGTAATTAAATTAGTGCATAAAGAAAATGAGGAGGGGAACATGTGAAAACAGGAATATCAGCTCTGTCAGACCAGAAGCAGTCTGGAAGCACTAGACCTCGCACAGATCTGATTATAGTCGATTATAGAGACGGCTTTTTATTCCTCACTGTTAAAACACACAGTTCAGCTGGTGTCTAACACTGTAAAAAAAAAAAAACAGTGTATAAAAACCAGATAAAAACAGTAAATCTGAGGAAAATGATTGAAATTTGTTTTTTTAACTCTTAACCCTTTGATGCACAACATAACATATAAATATGTTGTGCATCAAAGGGTTAAGAGTAAATTTCTTATTTTAAGCGTTCAACATGCTCATTTCTAGATTTAACTGACTTAATTCAAGAAATCTTGTCAAGTGAATTTCTAAGTTTATCACGAAGAGCAGCCAAACATCTTTGCAAAAAGACGCTCAATTAAAAAGATCAATTAGCACAGAAATGCCACGACAAACTGTAGATTAAAGCAGCTATTCTCAACCAAATCACCAAATCATTTTGGAAGTCAGCTCTGTCTCCACTGTGTTAAAGTGTTCATGTGTTAATGTGTTTTAATCTTTTTGGTCATTTTGTTTCTTTTTTTGGTCATTGTGTGTCATTTTTTTTTATCATTTTGTAGTCAATTTGTGTCTTTTTCGGTCATTTTGTTTCTTTTTTTGGTCATTTTGTGTCTTTTTTGGTCATTTTGTTTCTTTTTTTGGTCATTTTGTATCTTTTTAGGTCATTTTGTGTCTTTTTTTGATCATTTTGTTTCCTTTTTTTTGGTCATTTTGTTTCTTTTTTGGGTGATCTTGGGTCACGGAGAACATGCATGTTAAATTGGGGGTCACGACTCAAAAATGTTGAGAACTACTGGATTAAAGAATTTATTGTGATAAATCGGCACTCAAAGAAGAAAAACACAAATTAAAAATAGAACATCAATCAGAATGTTATACAATAAACTTATTTATGTCCACTGCAAATCATTTGTTTCTACCAAGATAAAGATAAATATATATATATATATATATATATATATATATATATATATATATATATATATATATATTTAGAGGTGTTAGATGATGTTCAACATGCTTATTTCTAGATTTAATAATCTTAATTTAAGAAATCTTGTCAGGTGAAATCATCTGTCCATGCAGCAAGATAAATTACACCCCCCTTTTTTGCAGTGCAGGGAGGGGGGCCCTTTGAGGAAGTGCACGGAAATAGAGAGAGAGAGAGAGAGAGAGAGAGAGAGAGAGAGAGAGAGAGAGAGAGAGAGAGATGCATGCAGACAGAAGTTCTGCCTCCCACTTCCTGCTCTGCTCTTCCATGAGGAGAGGTTCACCCATCCAGTCTGGAAGCGGCGTGGGGGAAAATGCTTTTTCTTCAGGCTATTTTGAAAAGAAGGCTGCTGCTGCAGAAAGGTAAAAAAAAAAAGACAGAAACATCTCTTTCTCTCTTTCTCTCCATCATGGCGCTCATTACTTCTCTGTTTTGCGCTCATTGCTGCAACTTGGAGCTCTGAAAGCAAAACCGCTCCGGGCTGCTGCTCTCTGAGCATCGATCAGAGTGATCGGTGATTGATTGATTGATTGATCTGTGCTGGACCTGACGCTTTGTTGCGTCTCTCACTTTATAGTGACGGACAGCGCGAGACGTTTCTGTCCGTCATCACAGACAGACAGGAGACATATAAAGCTTTAAAGGTTTAGGATCAGAGAGAGCCTTTTACGATCTTTAACCCCTTGTGTCGTCACCTCAGAATACAGTTTGCCGCCGGATATAGCCTCCACTGCAAAAAGTGGTGTCAAAAAAACAGATAAAAACAGTAAATCTGAGGGAAATGATCTTGCTGCATGGACAGATAATTTCCCTTGACAAGATTTATTAAATTAAGATTGTTAAATCTAGAAATAAGCATGTTGAACATCATCTAACACCTCTAAATCTTGGTAGAAACAAATGATTTGCAGTGGACATAAATAAGTTTATTGTGCAACATTCTGATTGATGTTCTATTTTTAATTTGTGTTTTTCTTCTCTGGGTGCCGATTTATCACAATAAGTTCTTTAATCTACAGTTTGTCGTGGCTTTTCTGTGCTAATTGATCTTTTTTAATTAAGCGTCTTTTTGCAAAGATGTTTGGCTGCTCTTCGTGATAAACTGCGAGTTACGGTGACATTAGAAATTAATTCTTAATAAACATACTATTTCCTTGCACTTTCAATCACTCAATTACTAAATAGTGAGCTGATAATGTGTTTTATATGGCATCATGTTGAGTTTTAATGATACTTTATGACATATGGAATCCTTTAGAATACGCTTTATGATATTTCACTGTTAAAGACATGTGGCATAGGCGATCTATGAGAGCTTATGGTTATTAAAAGTGGACTTATATGAGGTTTTACTGCGCTCTTTTTCCCTTTCCTATAATATATCTTGCATGCATGCTGTTTTTATGATCCTATCATTTCTCGCGCTCGTTTCACCGTGTGCACGTGGCGCTCCTGCAGTCCTCTCCGCCTGTGTTTGTAGGAGAGAGATGTGCAGTTTTTCTCCTTCTCCCTTCGCTGCTGATTTATTTATGAATTTGGGGATCTATGACTTTGAAGTGAGGCCTGGAGACGCAGTGGAGAAGTTGGCAAATGGGGACAAAACGCCGCCTGTCGCCCGTCAGGATGCACTGCAGCCCGCTGAGGGATCACTGCCACAATAACAACAATGTGCATATACCCAGAGGAGGTGCAATAGGAAATAAGTCACTTTTATATTCTCATATTCTCTGCATCTATATCTGGTGTTAATACTGTGGAGATGCGTGTCACACTTTCACCAGATCAGTATATTTTCTAAAGCAAAACGTCTCTCAGTGACACAGAAACCAGAGGAACTTCTGACAGCCGAGGAGAACAAAGTTGACATTTCACTGCAGTGGGTTGCTCAGTCTGCAGTAAAATACTGTGACTTCCTCTATCACTGAATCTGCAACTTCACCAGAGATATAAAGAGAGCAACACTGCTGCTCGCACATTAACCCTTTGGAGTTTGGGGTCTATTTTGTTGATTTTCGACTCTTTTTTCTTTTTTATTCTGTCTGTATATGCAGCTTAGATAATGATCACCATGCTGGTATCATCTTTTTCAGCTCAACCTCACCTCAGTATTATTTGTCATTTTGACTTACTGGATCGACATTTTGAAAGAGAAAAAACACACAGAAAATTACAAAAAAAACACAAATAAAAAGACACAAAAAACATACATAAAAACCACACAAAAAGACACAAAAAATTCACAAAAAACACAGATAAAAACCCATAAAAAACACGCAAAACACACAAAAACACAAAAAAATACAAAAAAGCTCAAAAAATGAAAAAGATTATTCAAAACACACACAAAAAATATACAAAAAACACAAATAAAAAAGACACAAAAAACATACATAAAAACCACACAAAAACTTACAAAAAAAACATAAAAACCCATTAAAAACACACAAAAGCACACAAAAATACAAAAAAAGCTCAAAAAATGAAAAAGATTATTAAAAACACAGATAAAAACACACACAAAAAATATAAAAAAACACAAATAAAAAAGACACAAAAACATACATAAAAACCACACAAAAAAAGACAAAAAAGCTCAAAAAATGAAAAAGATTATTAAAAACACAGATAAAAACACAGACAAAAAATATACAATAAACACAAATAAAAAATACACAAAAAACAGACATAAAAACCACATAAAAACACAAAAAAAAAATACAAAAAGCTCAAAAAATGAAAAAGATTATTAAAAATAAATATACAAAACACATAAAACAGTAAACTCAAAAGATTGCATTAAAAATGTTGAAACACACACTGCAAAATTTGAAAGATCTCTGCAAAAAAAGTTAAATCATGTTACACTCGGTGGTGATTTTTGCCTTTGCTGAAAAAGACTTGTCGCATCAAATTGGACATGGAAACTTCTTGAAAAGCCAAAACTGTCATGGACCCCAGAGGGTTAATATGAGAGAGTTTCACACACAGTTGATGATGTGTGTGTGTGTGGTGTGAGGACTCACTGCTGTGACATTTAGGAGACGCTCTCTTCTATGTTGACAGAGAAGAAGTTCCTAAAGATCAGTGACATTATAGTGAAAAGGCCAAAGTTCAGAGTCACACATGAGAAGAATTAATTTCTGAGCATAAAAAGTCTGAACATGCAAACGTGCCCTGTGCACCATTTGTGTCATAGTTTTAATGAACTATAAATATGTAAATATGAATATAATATGACTGTTAAAACACATTAAAATAGTTGTTTTTTTAGAAATAAGTGTGATAATCAGTATTAGCAATTCAAACTATGGCTGGGCGATATGGACCAAAAGGCATATCCCAATTTATTTAGGCTGAATGTCAATATACGATATATATCCTGATATTTTTTATCGCAAAATGAGAGCAAATGAGATTAAAGTGGCTAATCTACAAGAAAAAAAAATTGCAGATTGACGAGATTAAAAGTGGCAAATTTGTTGCAAAAGTAGCAGATTTCTGAGAATCTGCTACTTTTAATCTCGTAAATCTGCAACTTTTTTCTCGAAGATTCACCACTTTAAATCTCTTAAATCTGCGCATTTTTTTCTCGTAGATTTTCCACTTTAATCTTGTGAACTTTTTTCTCAAAATATGACCCCCCTCCCCCGGGTCCGTATGTTTTTTTTTTTTTTACACATTCTAGCTGTATGTAATATCCTCCAATATTCTCTAGGGTTGAAATTTGGAATTTGCACATATTTCAATGAGTGTCCTATTAAGGTTTAACCCTTTATCAGGCAAAGAACTATATTTGGTAACTTCAGGTAATATTTAGAGAAAAAAGTTGCAAATTTACTAGATTAAATTGGCAAATCTACAAGAAAAAAAGTTGCAGATTTAAGAGATTTAAAGTGGCAAATCTGCGCGAAAAAAGTTGCAGATTTACGAGAAAAAAGTGGGAAAAAATAAACTTTTTTCTCCCAGATTCACCACTTTAACCCTTAATAGGGCACTCATTGAAATACTTGCAAATTCCAAATTGCAACCCTAGAGAATATTGGAGGATATTACATACAGCCAGAATGTGTAAAAAAAAAACATACGAAAATAATATTTTGAGAGAAAAGTTTACAAGATTAAAGTGGCAAAAATGCACAGATTTATGACATTTAAAGTGGTGAATCTGGGAGAAAAAACTTTTTTCCCACTTTTTTCTTGTGAATCTGCAACTTTTTTCGCGCAGATTTGCCACTTTAATCTAGTAAATTTGCAACTTTTTTCTCGAAATATTACCTGAAGTTACCAAATATAGTCCTTTGCCCGATAAAGGGTTAAACAAACAGTGTAATTTCATAGATATAGGGACTTTACTTTACTCCCCTTTCTCTTTAGTGAGGTCAAAGGTCAGGATGCAGGTCAGAAGTTCAGCTGTTCTGTGTTTTTTTCTCTGTCACTGAAGTAACTTGTTCCCATACTGACACAAAGAACCTGAACCCATTCTCTCTTCTTGTCACCTGCTGCTCCAAGTAGGAAATGTTCTTTTGTTCAGTTTATAAAAACCCCACATTGTCCCTGCAGCCGTTCTGCAGAAGCTGCTATCAGTCCGTGCTGCAGCTCTGTAGTGCTGTGGGGGCTACAGGTTGCCTGTGATTTTTTTATCCAACAAGTCAAAAAAGTCTCTCTGAAGCTTAATATTTCCAAGACCTGCAGGTTTTGCCTGTGAAGTCACATCAAACCTATTACACAGTGAACCCCGGGGACCCAGGGCTTTGAACAGAGCGTCTCTCTCTGCAGGCAGCTGATGGTTGTTCTGCAGATTAGCTGCCCGTCCACCGGGAACCCTGTCGCTGCTAACTCTGTCTCCGTTTCCACAGAGTTTCTGCAAGTTTAGTGGAAAATCTACGAGAAAAAAATGTGCAGATTTAAGAGATTTAAAGTGGTGAATCTGCGAGAAAAAAGTTTCAGATATATATTTATATATATTTGGTCATTTCACATCTTTTTTGATCATTTTGTGTCTTTTGTTAGCCTGGCTAACACCAGACTAATCTCAAATGAGATGTGGTCTGGACACCAGCCGTTCATTTCTCCGTAGAGGAGGTGTGGTTTACGATCCTCCGGAGCCGTTTATTGGGCGCTTAGAATGTCTATCAAAGCGTCTGTAGGTAGCTCTTAGCCAATCAGATCAGTTATACCAGATGACGTAGTAGAGCAACAGAGATGGATGTTTGTTGTGTGTGTGTCTGTGAGAGAGTGTTGTTTGCTGCTTTGCTTCTCCAGTTCTCGCTTTCTGCAAGATTATTTATTTTCACGCTTTATTCCCCCTCATGTCATTCAGCCACACACATCCACTGATTTTATGGGCAATAAACAAGCTGCTGCGGGTCTCTGGGGGCTCCGCTGTCCCCCGGCTCGTAGCCAGATCACTACCGTTACGCTAGCGGGGCTAATAGCTACCGCTAACGCCGTAACGGTAGCGTAGCGCTACCGCTATTAGCCCCGGTACCGTAACGCCGGTGATCTGGCTATGAGCCGGGGGACAGCGGAGCCGCCGAGAGACCTTTCGCCTTTCAACTTTCGCTCTAAACTATTTAAAACACCGTCTACAGCTAAAGAGAGTTTCGCGTCTGCAGCAGCCATGTTGGATCCGGAAAACTACAAAACTACAAAACTACAAGCTTCCATCTGCCGGGTAGTACGCGTCATCTTCTTGCCGTCCCTCCCCGCTCTGTGATTGGATCCCTAAAACAGGGCTAAGAATCCTTCCTGGTTTCCAGACCCCTTGGCAGTTCGAAATGAAATCGAGCGTGCAAGGCAGTCTGGGTATACCCAGGCTAGTCTTTTGTGGTCATTTTGTGTCTTTTTTGGTCAATTTGTGTCTTTTTTGGTCAATTTGTGTCTTTTTTTGTCAATTTGTGTCTTTTAATGGTCATTCTGACATATATTTTTGGTAATTTTGTGTCTGTGATTGTTTAATCTAGAAATAAGCGCTTAAAATAAAAAATTAAGTCTTAAAACAAGATAAATTAAAGCTGCCAGCAGTGATGAACTGGCCCGAGCAGAGTGACCTGATGAGTATTTTATTTATTAATTAATTAATTAATTATTTGTAAAAAAAAACCTTTAGATTTAGAAGTGTTAGACAACTTGTTTTCTATTCTCATTTTAAGTGTTCAACATGTTTATTTCTAGATTTAATCATCTTAATTTAAGAAATCTTGCCAAGGTAAATTATCTGTCCATGCAGCAAGATCATTTCCCTCAGATTTACTGTTTTTATCTGGTTTTTAGACTAAACACCTTTTTGCAGTGTAATTCTCTAACCAGTGACATGCCCGATTCTCTAAACCTCTAGGCCACAGACTGCCCATTCATTTCCCCTGAAAAAGATTTTTCCATTTAAGGAGGAAACGCTGCACGTTTTATTGTGAAGACTGACTTTTTTGTGGCGATTTTAACCTTTTCAAAGCCTTTTGGACAAATCCAAACTGCTCTGTGGTCAAACTGAAGCCTCTCACGCTGTTGGAAGTGACATTTAAGATCTGACGACTTCTTTCTTGCAGCAGCGATAACCTATTCATGACTGTGTTGGAAACCTTGAAACATTTTGCACGGCTTTATGTTTAGCATCAAGAACACGTAAATGAGTGACTTTGAAACATAGAAGGGACCGCGGAGCTGAGAGGAGGACAGCTAAATAATTCAGCAGCAGGAACGGCTGATTGACGGCTGATTTGAGTGTCCAACTGACTGAAACTAAGTGGAAGTTGAGCCCAGATGAGTAATACGTCTCTAAATTATGCACCATTTCATCTCTTTTCTTACATAAATCCTCTTGAAGAGTTTGAAACTTCTGCTTCACTTCTGTCACATCTTTCAGTGACATTACTTTTTTTTTTTTTTCTCTCATGTAAAATAATGGCTTTCTGTTCCCATCTTTCATATTTTCTTGTGGGAAACAGAACGGATCAATTAATCTCATGAGTCTGTAGATTTAAATCGTATCATTCACGATACAACCTGGTCTCACAGGAATCCGTGGAATAGCCACGGAATCACTCAAATTTCGGTGAAACTGACACGGATTTCGCTACAATGCAAGTTAATGACAGTCATATCCCGTGGCTATTCCAACATACAAAGTGATTATGTACATTCACTGAGTGAATATTTAGAAAATAAAACATATATTTCTTGCTAGAAATGTGATCAAAATCCATTTTTATGCAGAAACTAAGTCAAAATAATGATTTTTCACTAAAAATGAGAGAACTGTCCGCCATGTTTTTTGTTCTGACCGCCGGGACCTTGAAAGTCACGTGACTTGGAACAAACCAATAGGAACAAATATTAACTTGCACTAATCACAAAAAGCTACTTACTCTCTGTCGCTAAACACATGCACCTTTCAAAATAAGAGCACAGTGTATTAACAGAATCCACCACACTGCAAAAAAAGAAAAGTTGGGTGAACTCAAAATTTCAAGGCAACAAACTTTTAAGATGGACAATTAAAGTAAATATTTTAAGTTTTGTTTTTGAGTTTGCTCAACTCTGAATTCAGATTTTTGCCAACTCATCTGTAAGTTGTACTAACTTATAATTTTACATTGTAATAACTTTTAATTCTTACTTCTGCTAACTTCTGCAATGTGCTGAATTGGCACGATTGTAACGCCGCTATGAAATGTTAGCATTGATACGCTAATGGCTACTCTTGTAACTGTAACAAGCAGCGCCGCTAGCATCAGTTAGCCGCTAGCATCAGTTAGCCGCTAGCTTCAGTTAGCCGCTAGCATCAGTTAGCCGCTAGCTTTCGCTAATGACCGAATTTCACCGCTTTCCCGCATTTCCCAACAAAGAAATAAGAGTTATCAGAACTATTGTCCCTTGTTGTGAACCCCAACTTAAAGATATAAGTAACAACAACTCACCAACTTGTTTTTGAGCAGACAACTGGCTTCCTTTGTTGTGCTAACTTACATTATTGCCCTAAATGTCAATAATTTATATTTCCAAGTTTTACCAACTTAAATCACTGTTTTAGGCCAAAAAATACAAGTTGGCTTTTTTTGCAGTGCACATAACTTAGAAGAAGACTTTCAAAATAAGATGCCTTAAAAAAACATACAAGAACCTTTATTCTCCTTTACAAAATATCATTAAAATATGCCCCCGAAACCCCTAAATGGTTATTTTTATCATTTGCTCATACTAAAGACTCAAGAGTGATTTTTTTTTTGTATTTGGCAACTGTTGAGATTTGCACTTCACACTACATTTTACATTTTTATTCATTTATACAGACTAAACCTTTATCTTTTTAAGTATTTCGTTATTTCGTCAAGAATATCGTTGTCACAAAAATAGCCTGAAATATCGTGATATTCTTTTAGGGGCCATATCTCCCACCTCTAATGTAAATCATCGTTCATATCGTCACATTTATTCGATTTTAAATTATGTTGCTGTCTCTGTTTCCTCGTCAAAAAAGACACAAAATGATAAAAAAAAAAACTAAATACTTAAAGAAGAAACAATATGACCAAAGAAAGGACACAGAATTAACAAAAAAGACACAAAATTATTTTAAAAAGACATAAAATTATTTTAAAAAGACACACAATTATCTAAAAAGACACAAAATTACCAAAAAAGACACAAAATTATTTTAGAAAGACACAAAATTACCAAAAAAAGCCATTCATATAAAACTCACATTAAACTTTCATATCAAGGTGGGGGCCACCTTTTTTGTATTTGGCAACTGTTGAGATTTGCGCTTCACACTACATTTTACATTTTTATCTATTTATACAGACTAAATCTTTATCTTTTTAAGTATTTCGTAATATCGTCAAGAATATCGTTATCACATAAATAGCCTGAATTATCGTGATATTCTTTTAGGGCCATATCTCCGTCCTCTAATGTAAATCATCGTTCATATCGTCACATTTATTCGTTTTTAAATTATGTTGCCGTCTCTGTTTCCTCGTCTGTTCCTCCTCTACCTCGCTGCAGTTTCTCCATCCTTCCCCGCGTTCTCCCTCTCTTCCTGTCTACCCCTTTTCCTTTCCTCCATCCCTCCTCTCAGCAATGCAGATGTGCTTTCTTTGATTTTGTCACCAGAGATTAATTAGCACTTTATTATGAGTCCTATTTATACCTCCAGCAGAGAGACGAAAGAAAGAGAGAGAGAGGCAGAGAGAGACTGATAGACTGAGGCAGGAACGGAGACGGAAAAAGACACGAGATAAAGAAGGAATGATGGAAAAAGAGGAGAAAGAAGCGGGACAAAAGTGAAGGAGGGGGGAAGAAGAAGGAGCATGCAGGGTAAAAATAGAGGCAAGGAAGGGGGGAAGAAGAGTGCAGAAATGGTGATAGTCAACAGAGATCAGGGGGAAAATAATCCCAAAAAGGATGCAGAGAAAAAGTGCAACAGGAGAGAAAAAACCAGACAGGAAGAGGAGATAAAAGATGTCAAGAAGTCCTCGAAACTAACGACAAAACACGTCATGAGTCAGAATCAACTTTAAGATTATTTTACTGGTTTATAAATCTCTTAATGGTCTCAGTCCAGACTTTTATCTGAGTTACTTTTATCCTATGAACCCTGGAGGACCCTCAGGTCTTCTAGCCTTTTATGATAAAACCAAAAGTAAGAACTGAAACCCACGTTGAGGCGTAGTTTTCTCTCTATGTTATAACATCTTCTTTTATTCATTTATTTATTTGCTACTATTTATTAGTCTATATATATATATATATATATATTATCCTGCTCTATTTCTTAATTATTTATTTTTTGTTTCATCTTTTTTTTCTAGTTTTTTAAATTATTTATTAATTTTTTCATTTATTTTTTCTAACTTTCCATTGTTATTATTGACTTTTACTTTTGTATTTATTTACTTATCTATTTAATTTGGCTTTTACCTGAACCATTTTTAGAGATTTTTCTGCTCATGCATCTTAGTGTTATAGCATCTTTGCAACTATTTATTAGTCTATATATATATTATCATGCTCTATTTCTTAATTATTTATTTATTGTTTCATCTTTTTTATATTTTTTTTTTATTATTTATTTATTTTTTCATTTATTTTTTTAGCTTACCATTGTTATTATTGACTTTTACTTTTGTATTTTTTTAAATATATATATATATATATATATATATATATATATATATATATATATATATATACTTTTTTATCTTATTTTATTTTATTTTATCCTACATTTTTTTTAATCTAATTAATTCCTAAGCTGCCTCCAGTTTGTGCTTTGTTTTTAATAGGACGGGTGTTTGGTTGTTTCTATGTTTCGTTATCTTTTTATCATTATTATTATTATTTTCTCCTTTTTTATGTAAAGCGCTTTGTGTTGCATCTCTCTGGTATGAAAAGTGATCGACTGATAGTCACACGTAGGACTCAGGATGTTCCAGTCATAACTGTAATTCTGCTGAAAGTGGACAAAGTGTTACCAGGAAACAGTCTGAGTCCTTAAAGAACAGAACTGTGGAAATCATTAGAAGGACAGAGTGGCCACACAAGGTGACTCTACAGAAGTATTAGAATACATAACCAGTGCTGTCATTTCCCTTTGTGAGAGGGAATGAGGGAAGGTGGGAGGTGAATATTGCTGAAGACGGAGGACAGAAACAAGAGAAAGAAGTGTGAGGAAATGAAAAGAAGGTAGACTCTGACTTAATGAGCAGTGGGAGATCTAATATGGTAGGAGGAGATGACTGGCACAGAGCAAACTGTGAAATAACGAAGAGCATGATGGGGAAAAAATTGCACGGTAGGAAAAAAACTGCTAAAAGAATCTAGTTGTAGTCTTGTAAATAGTTTCCCTGCAAGATTCACAGTCTGTCTAAAACCTCAGAGTGAGACTAAAGACTCTAAACACTTGTCTTTAGATGTGAGCAGGTGTGAGCTGATTTTTTTTCTTTTCCAAATCTTTTCAAAGTCTTCTGGGTGTATAGGTAGCATTGGATGTAAGACATTGTTTAAAACAGGGGTCTCAAACCCAAATTACCTGGGGGCCGCTGGAGGCAGTATCAACATGACCAAAAAAAGACAAAATGACAGAAAACACAAAAAATTACTTAAAAAAAGACACAAAATGACAAAAAAGACACAAAATGACAGAAAAGACACAAAATTACTTAAAAAAAGACACAAAATGACAAAAAATGACACAGAATGACCAAACAATACACAGAATTACCAAAAAAGACACAACATTATTAAAAAAAGGCACATAATAACCCCAAAAAGACAAAATGATAGAAAAAAACTAAATACTTAAAGAAGAAACAATATGACCAAAGAAAGGACACAGAATTACCAAAAAAGACATAAAATTATTTTAAAAAGACACAAAATTACTTAAAAAAGACACACAGTTATCAAAAAAGACACAAAATTATTGAAAAAGACACTCAATTATTACAAAAAGACACAAAATTATTGAAAAAGACACAATTATTTAAAAAAGATACAAATTATTTTAAAAAGTCACAAAATTATTAAAAAAGACACAAAATTACCAAAAAGGACACAAAATTACTTAAAAAAGACACAAAATTACCAAAAAAGACACAAAATTACCAAACAAGAAACACAATTATTAAAAAAGACACATTATTAAAAAAGACACAACATTTTTTTAAAAGACACAAAATTACCAAAAAAACACAAAATTACCAAAAAAGAAACACAATTATTAAAAAAGACACAACATTATTAAAAAAAGGCACAAAATTACCAAAAAAAGTAATTAAAGGGACCGTCCACACACAACACGGTAAAGTGCCATTCATATAAAACTCACATTAAACTTTCATATCAAGGTGGGGGCCACAAAATATCATGACAAGGGCCGCAATATGCCCGCGGGCCGCAAGTTTGAGGCCCCTGGTTTCAAACAATATTTAGCTGTAGATTAAATACTGAACTGACCAAAAAAAAAAAAAGATTATTGGAACTAAAACGAAAAATTGCTTGGTAGGAAAAAAACTGCTAAAAGAATCTAGTTGTAGTCTTGTAAATAGTTTCCCTGCTAGATTCACAGTCTGTCTAAAAGTCTCAGTGTGAGACTAAAGACTCTAAACACTTGTGTTTGTGTTGTGTTTTTTTTTGAGTTAAGCGAATCCGTGGCTATTTCACGGATTCCTGTGAGACCATGTTGTATCGTGAATGATACGATATGGCACAGCCCTAATTTACATTTAAATCTACAGACTCATCAGATTAATTGATCCGTTCTGTTTCCCACAAGAAAATATGAAAGATGGGAACAGAAAGCTTTTCTATTACATGAGAGAAAAGAAAAAAAAATAATGTCACTGAAAGATGTGACAGAAGTGAAGCAGAAGTTTCAAACTCTTCAAGAGGATTTATGTAAGAAAAAAGATAAAACGGTGCAAACACTTGAGCAGGTGTGAGCTGATAGTTTTCTTTTCCAAATCTTTTCAAAGTCTTCTGGGTGTATAGGTAGCATTGGATGTAAGACATTGTTTAAAACAGGGGTCTCAAACTCAAATTACCTGGGGGCCGCTGGAGGCAGTATCAAAATGACCAAAAAAAGACACAAAATGACCAAACAATACACAGAATTACCAAAAAAGACACAAAATGATAGAAAAAAACTAAATACTTAAAGAAGAAACAATATGATCAAAAAGAAAGGATGCAGAATTACCAAAAAAGACACAAAATTATTTAAAAAAGACACAAAATTACTTAAAAAAGACACACAATTATCAAAAAAGACACAAAATTACCAAAAAAGACACTCAATTATTACAAAAAGACACAAAATTACCAAAAAAGAAACACAATTATTAAAAAAGACACAACATTATTAATAAAGACACTAAATTATTTAAAAAAGACACAAAATTATTAATAAAGACACAAAATTATTTTAAAAAGACACAACATTACCAAAAAAAGACACAAAATTACCAAAAAAAGGCACAAAATGACAAAAAATACACAAAAT